>NC_138768.1:868100086-868382586 GCF_965119305.1 Pelophylax lessonae | reverse complement strand
GAACAGAGACTGGGAGCCAGGCCTTCTCCCAAATGCTACTCTGGAAGAATGGTCAAACATTCCCATAGACACACTCCTAAACCTTGTGGACAGCCTTCCCAAAAGAGTTGAAGCTGTTATAGCTGCAAAGGGTGGGCCAACTAAATATTGAACCCTAAGACTGGGATGTCATTAAAGTTCATGTGTGTGTAAAGGCAGGCGTCCCAATACTTTTGGTAATATAGTGTATGTACCCCACATGTAACAATCAGATTTCTTTTTCTATAAAATTACTTAGAACCCCCAAACATGATATACTTTTTTTTTAAAAACAGAGACCCTAAAGAATAAATTGTTGGGTTTTGAAATATTTTATGTCACACAGTATTTGCACAGCGTTTTTTTTTTTTGGGGGGGACATATCTTTAGCTCTTAAGTTCATTAGCTGCAAAGGAAATTAATGTAAACCAGTTTTGCTCTTTGTCCAAGGAAGTGCACACTTTGGACAGGGAGGATGGCTGGTTACCCTGTTCTGACTACGTACTGTAGCCCAATCCCGTTGCAATGGAGGCTGGGGCTGGTGTAAATTATTAGAGTTTCATAAGTGAAGGTGTAAAATGTTGTCAAATGACTAGGTTAGGAATGTTAAAACCACATGATATGTGGGTGGCAGATGGTGTGGGTGGCAGTTGGTTAGGGAAGGTTGTTCCAGCTTGATAGCCTCTTTCATTCCTCCTGAGAACTAGTTGTCCTATCTGTCCTAAGTGTGCATGATATCTGAAAACTGGTTGATATAAAGCACGAAAGAGGCCATCTAGTTCATACTGAAATAACCATTCCTAAACAGAGGGGGGGACCTTTACACCAACTTTCACCTACATATACTGTAATGCCATTTTAACATCTCTATCCCAATGACTTGACAAAAATTCAGTCCTGTAACATAAACCATTACCACACACCCCAGATTTATGTCATTTATGTCATATACAGGGAGATTTCTCAATGTTTCACAACTCCCATCCTGTTTTTGGACAATCAGCATCAGCCTTGACACATTCCATGGTGATTGAATGAAGGTTTCTGAGTTACCATGTGAATATAAATAATGGAAAGGGATCTGACACTCATTAGAACTAAAGAAGCTACTTGGATAAACTGCAAAATGTCTTCAACGTTATAGAACAAGTTCAGTTGAATGTAACTAATTACTTCTAGTCAGAATGAGAATTCTGTAAAAATGTTGGTCGTTTACCAATTGCGGCAACTAACGTGGAGCTGAAAAAATGTATTAGAAACGAATTAAAGGCAAAGCATATCAGAGTAGACAAAGTTACTAAACCAATTAAAGTTTATTTTTGTCAAAAATATTTGCCTTTAACCACTTGCCGACCGCCGCACGACTATCTACGTCGGCGGTCAGCCCCTCACAGGCAAACTGACGTAGGTCTACGTCGCTTGCTTGTGAGGGTCTAGGGAGCGAGTGCGCGCCCCCGGAGGCGCGCTCCCGTGTGGTCACGGACCCCCCCGCGCGTGTGACCGGCGGACCCGATGTCCGCTGGTCACACTGCGATCAGCGGGGGAGAGGGAAAAAGTCAGGCGGGTTGTGTAAACAAGCTGCCTGTCATTCTCCCCTGTGTATGAATGATGATCATACGGTTCTACTATGTAGAACCGTTGAGTCCCCTACCACCAGCACCTGTCTTTCCTTTCCCTTTCTCCCGGCCTCACTGGAGGAGTTCTTCCCCTGGCAGCTAGGGGCGTCACTCTGCTCCAGCACTTCTGGTCCCTGACTGGTTTCCCCAACATCACACAACGGGGCGTATCTATTGGGGTGCTCCAGCCCAGGATCAGCCTCCTTGCCTTGTCCCCTTCTACCCCTCCTAACTGTCACCCCTCTACTCTGCTCTGATGCCTGCACCTCCAATACTCTGCCCACCTCTGTGCAGACCCCTGTCTGCACCTGACTGGTACGATCCTGGCTCTCCTCCGGTATGGACATTCGTCTCAGTGTTGCCAGCTGTTTCCCTAGATTCAGGACCTGAGCTTCCAGGGAAGCAACGTGCTTACATTTTGCGCATTCGTATTCGCCCTCGATCACATGTCTGAGGAACGCATACATACCACAAGATGTACACCGAGTCGCATCTCCACACCCGCCAGGCATTGTACCTACTAATCTAATGGGGATACAGTAATTTAAGTCTATCCTATGTGGCTATTTCCTAGCTTCCTAACTCTACCTTCTCACCCTCTGGTACTCCGCTACCCTCACTTGACACTCAGTTGCACAACACTCACAATCTCACAGCCCGGTCAGTCACACAACACTGCCAGTCGTACCACCCGATCAGTTGCACAACACTCACAGTCTCACAGCCCGGTTCAGTCGCACCACACTCACAATCGCACAGCCCGGTCAGTCGCACCACACTCACAATCGCCCAACACTCAGTCGCACAGCCCAGTCAGTCGCACCACACTCTCAGTTGCCCAACACTCAGTCGCACCGCTCAGTCAGTTGCACCACACTCAGTCGCACAACCCTCACAGACACTCCGCCCGGTCAGTCGCACCACATTCACAGACACAGAGATACTCACCAGTCGCAAGGTACTGATGTTGGCAAGAAGTAGGGGAAGGGGGGAAGGACTTGACCTCAGCCATGTTCTGAACACAAAGGAAGCATGTAGTTTAGGAGGACTCTGAGAAGCAAGGAGAAATCTGAAAGAGATCATGGATAAAAAGAAGGTTCCATCACCAGGAAAAACAAAATTAGGTCATTGTTTAGTGTTTATCTATCACATGTAGTAGTGAGCCCTTGTAGATCGCCAACTCATGGTTCTCCAGGATGGTGGCGGTGGACTTACAGCAAGCTGGAAACCAGGTCATGGTCCCCACCGCCACCATCCTCCCTGATGGTGGCGGTGGACTTACAGCAAGCTGGAAACCAGGTCATGGCCCCTAGGTATGCCCAGCTGAGGATGCAGAGACCACTCGCATGTGCAGAGTACAAACTGAGACAACAGGAAATCCAGCAAAGAAACTGAAGTCAGGATGGGCAGCAAACAAGCACAGATGGTGAACAAAGCCCGGATCGGTACTCGGGTAGTCGGGCACAGGATACACAATGTAATAAAAATATATCTAGGTATATTCCCTGCGCCTGGAGGTATTATAGGATATGAAGATTAAAGTGTAAAGCAGCAGCTATAGAATGGAAGTGGTAATAATCAAAAAATAGCCTTACATGAAGACTACCTACAGCGCTTGCTCAAATTATGTGATTAGATCATATAAAGGTGCTATATACAATATGTGAATATATGTGCTATACAGTTGATGATAGGCTCCTCAGTGGGAAGTGCTAATACAATAAATCAATAAATACAATATATAAATCCGTGGTAAATAAATCAATGAATACAATATATAAAAAAATCAGAAAATGTGCTGCGCTAGATCATATATAAGTGATTCAAATGATCCCATAAGCAGAAATCAAATGAGAAAGAAAGTCCATGTGATAAAGTGATGCTGTATTCTCAAAATGCAAAACACCTCCGTGAACGTGCTCCAATCCACCACCACAAATCAAAGCCTCTCACCTTAATTTCTGACCCAGGAATCACCCAGGGTCAGATATAGCAGTCCCCCACAAGGGTAATGAATGAATGGTCAGCAGGATAACACATGAGGGTTATCCAGGATCCAGTGGCCCATACACCCCTACAAGGAGGACCAGTTGGGGAAGAAAATAGAACAATAGAGATCTAATGCGCTCTGCTGCGTTATGATAGAGCAATTTCTTCCATAAATTCTACTTACAAGAACCAGCACTCAATTGTGCAAGTATAACAGCAGTTTCTTGCAGGAAGAGAGAGGATGTGAGGTCGGCAGCTAGGCTCCGCCCCCCTGCACGCGTTAGGTCGGCGCACAGGGCGTTGACTTCATCAGCAAGGGGCCCCACAATAGTGAATAATTAAAACACTGTGATGACGCGCATGTGACCCTTAAGGGTTGATTCTAGTCCTTATGAGGTGACTGTGGTGACTAAAACAGTTCAACAAATATTCCTTGTGCAAATATGCTCATCCAATATAATCAAGGTGCAGGTGTTCACTGTGGATTGTATTCAATTTTCTCTTTGTGACATAGATCTCTTCACCGTGGTAAGGGTAAATTGGGTAACTTACCAGAACTAGTGGGTCCTATATGCCGTACGGCATTAAGACCACTTTCTCTTGTGTGGCTCCTCGGGCCAAGGTAGAATCCTCCTTGGCTCTTTGATGGGGTGGTGGGGTGGTATAGGATTCCTCCTTTCCTCCTCTCCTCTCACTTGAACAACGGGTAAGCTTTTTTTATCTGTAGCATCTCAGTGTTGCTGATCTCCTACAGCCTGCAGCTACTTCCCATCTACAAGCTCTCCGATGATGCCTTTCTTAGAGCTGGTGTCCTGATAGTGACAACAGTAAATCGTTGATGATCGTCAACTGCATACACTTTGGAAAATACAAGACTAACTGTCTAGGCAGTTGAGTGAAAAGACCTTCCTACTCAAGGCGACCTTTTCACTCCCTTCCCTGACTACCTCTGCTGACCACTATCTTGACACGCCGGGTCCTCTCCTTGGCAGTAAGCGGGGGCAGACTGGCAACTTTTGGAACAGGGGGCAAGTAAAGGCCCATAGTGTAGCGACTCGGCCCCCCTCCCACTCCTCCTCCCCGACCCCCATTCCAGCTGAAGCTCTACTCCATATACTCTCTACTTACTGGCTGAATCCGGGTGCCCAACCTGGGCAGAAAAGGGTGGTTACAGGAAGGTGGGAAAGCTTGGTCAGGGCTGGCCGGGGGAGAAGAGTCTCCAGTGGGGTATGGAACTAGCCTCTGCTCAGACACAGTTTACACCATCCTTGCTGGGGGGGGGGGCTGCACTCTGTTCTTGTCTTCAACCCGCACTTAGTAGGTCAGTGCAGGGACTTTTTACTTCTCTTCACCAGGAATCCTTTAGGCATGTCTGTGGTACAAGCAGTGCAGCCTTTTTGCAGGGCATCAGAGCAGCCCAGGGGGCAATTGCCCCCCTTCCCCCTGGCCCAGTCCTCCCCTGGCAGTAAGAAGTCTGTACCCTAACACTGGCTAACTATGCAGAGTCCTTTGATGAAGTGAGACACAGCGCCCTCTTGCTGTCTCTCAAAGTGCTTCTTGAAGGAAACAGGGAAAGCCACAGTGCTGAATGGCCCGCAATCCTGCTGAGTCAGGGAAGTAACACAGGGGTCCTTCAGGGCACACCCCAGCAAAGTTCCTGGGTACACTTGAATCTGCAACAAATGGTATCTTCACCTTTTCTGAACTGTGGAAGGTTTCCCACACAGTATTTGTAATCCACAAAGACCCTGGCCCGATGGCCCAAGGGGTCTAGCATGGCAACAGTCTTCCAAGACCCTGACCCGATGGCCCAAGGGGTCTACACTGAAACTTGAACACCTTTCAACAAACTTGTAAATTCAGCATTACATTTTCTTTTAAAAGCTCCTTGGTCAGTTGTGATGGCCAACCGGCCAAATATGCACAGTTTTAGGTTCTTTAAATGAATAACTTGTTTTACTTAGATATAGTAATCAGGGTGGGGAACCCGGACATAGGTGCCTTGTTCATCTTTAACCCTGATGGACCAGGCCTGACCTGACCCATCCGGGCGGCGGACCTCCACTCTATCAATATAAATGGAGCGCCCAAAGTTCCACTGGGCTTTTACAGCGTTAAACTTCTCTTTTAACTTTTCTTCTGGGGAGTCCCTGTATGGTTTGGGAACAAACAGGAAATTTCATATAATCTCGTTGCACCAGAAATCTCTGAACTTCTCCACGAGCAGCATCACCTCTCTAGGTGCATATGGATAATCGTATCCATATTCAAGTGCCACCTTTTTCTGTAGCCACCTCTGCATTCGGGACAGCCGGGGAAGAGTTCTCCTGTTACCCCTCCACGGTGGAGAAAATGGAGTGGTCACTCGCTGGATCATAATTTCATAGGCTGCATTCTGATCTTTTGCTCTGGCAATGTTTCCTGGAGGGGTGAGGTCTGGAATCCTCTCAACATAAGTCTCACAAAACCCAAGTTTCTGAGCTAAGTCCCCTCTCTCTAGTGCTTCCTTAGCCTCCCTACCAATGGTCACTGCTGCTTCAGGACCTGAGGAGCTGCTCCCAGCTTCTGACCCCCTGTCCTACTCCGTTTCATCCAATCCCAATCATTGATCCCCTCTTCTATCGATCCATATTTGTATTGGAAATATGGGGACCCGATGGGTACAAGGCCTGTTTCTTCCTCACCAGTAGTGCTGGTGGGTGAGGCTTGGGTAGCTGCAGGCTTTTCAGGCTGCCGAATACTAATAGGGGCGGATCCTGCCATTACTGCTGGAGCAGATAAGTCCTGAGGCCACCCTCCTGTCACCGGTGCTGGCATGTATCCCCTCCCTAGGTAGATCTGCCACCGAGTCCCCTGTACACACATTGAAGGCCCACCGACTGCTGGCATGGCCTCTAGTTGCATCATCAAATGCAACATGCCCCTCCCACCTCCGCGGAGGAACTTGGAATAAGTCCCAGTCACCTCCTGAGTGAGACCTGATTCCCAAGTTAACGTACAACTTTTTGGGTCGGCCCTCACTCTTTTCTGCCAGGAGCAGCAGATACCCACACTGTTTAGGAAATTAATATTCTCCATTTCCTGACCCCTGAAGAAAGGCTTATCTGCCTGAAACGCGTCGGGTTGGAGGATTTCCTCAATTCAGCATATACCCCACAGTATATGTATTACTTTCATTCCATTATGGTTTTACACCCACACACTGTAACCTTGTACATATTGCAAAATTGTATACTATTACATCTTTCCTGATCTATTGTTATTTTGTTGTACCCAATAAATGATTTAATTTTACTTTTCGTGGAAGTATGATTGCCGTTAAAGTCCCACCCCCAGGGGGAACATTCTTTCTATTTGTTATAGTTCTCAGGGATGTTGGCAACCCACTTCCAGATTTTCTCTTAACTGGGGACACAATATTGTTGCGTACAACTTTTTGGGTTGGCCCTCGCTCTTTTCTGCCCGGAGCAGCAGATACCTACACTGCCCGCACTGAACCCACGCTTGCACCTTTAGTGTCACAGTGGCACATTGAGGACATACCACTCCTAGGAACTCTCGGCCGCCTCCCGTGCACAGCGCAAGTCTGTCTTCAGGCACCATGCGGATGCCTGTGTCCCATACTAGGGATGGATCAGGCTGGTGGATCTGCTCCCGGGTCTGCCTGGCAGTGTCTTCACCCATGGTGGCAGTGATAGCGGGTACACTCTTCGGCTCTCCCACAAATGCCATGCTCCTCTTCCTACACGTGTCTCCCGCACAGCCACATCCGAAGGTCACTCCTGATTGGCTGGATGTTCTCACTGTCTCCACCCTTTCGCCATGCGCTTTTACTTTAGCATACAGGGAAGTAGCTGCTAAGCGGATCATGTCACTTGCCAGACATGCATCCACTCTTCTCAATTGCACTAGGGCCACAACTGCGCCTTCCTTCACTGAAGCCAGCTGTCCCTCCTTGCTTGGCAAGAGTAATATCCCGCTGTCGATAGTTCTCTTCCTAGCCATACATGTGCAATTTACAGCTTCCATGCTTTCTCCGAGTCTAGACCCTATGCCCCTCCAGGCATGGCCGACTATGATCCTCACAGTATCAGTGCAATTACTATATAGAATAAATGTCCCGCTGTCAAATGCACGGTCAACATCAGTCCACATAGCATGCACACACACCCGGCCCCTGTCATAGTCCATATCAAAGGTTCTCATCATGTTGCAGGCTTTACTGCAACACCCCTCTGCCACTTCAGGGTCCTCTCACTAGGCACCCCCTTTGACACTTCAGGGTCCTCTCACTAGGCACCCCCTTTACCGCCAGCTAGCTCCTGGATCCCTTAGACCTGGGCCCCCTCAACTCCGCTGGTCCTCTGCACACCGGATCCTCTCTGCAGCTCAGCTCAGCTCTCTCTGTACCCTCAGGCAAGCCGCCCGAAACACCCAATCCTTCCAACAGGAGGAGAGACAGTCGTACTCTCCCTACTGGGACTCTGCTTCCCACCAAAGACGCTGCGTCATGTGCTCCCCTCAAACTTATACCCACTCCCAGAATCCTGTGCGGCAGAATCTGCCTTTCTGGGGTAGATACAGGCCTGAATGTGCCACTGATTGGGTTTCCTACACTACCCAATGAGAACCCTTCTCATGGAGCCAGTGGGGAGACTCCCCAGTCTCAATAGCAACACCTGGGAGACATGACAACCCAGCTGAAAATCATGGCCCTGCTGTTAGGCAGCCAAGGCCCACTATACTTTGCCTAGCACCTACCTTGTAGGGTGCTACATATGTAAATATGTTTTAATAAGCCGTATGTTTTTTTTTTAATAAACAAACTTTACGCTGATAACCAGGGCACTGATCAGTGTCCTAATTATCAGTGAAGTCCCATCAGTGTAGCATATCAGTGCCCATCAATGCCACCGTATCAATGCAGCCTCATCAGTGCTGCCTCATCAGTGCCCAGCAGTGAAGCCTCATCAGTGCTCGGCAGTGAAGCCTCATCAGTGCCCATCAGTGCAGCCTCATCAGTGCCCAGCAGTGAAGCCTCATCAGAGCCCAGCAGAGAAGCCTAATTAATGCCCAGCAGTGAAGTCTCATCAGTGCCCATCAGTGCAGCCTATCAGTGCCCATCAGTGCAGCCTCATCAATGCCGCCTCATCAGTGCAGCCTCATCAGTGCTCAACAGTGAAGCCTCATAAGTGCAGCCTCATCAGAGCTCAGCAGTGCAGCCTCATTAGTGGCCATCAGTGCAGTTTATCTGTGCCCATCAGTGCAGCCCATTAGTGCTCATCAGTTCAGCCTAATCAGCGCACATCAGTGAAGAAGAAAAATTACTTATTTGCAAAATTTTACAACAGAAACACAGAAAAAGGTTTTTCTTTTTTTCAAAATGTTTTTTTTTCTTTTTGTGTAGCACTACTCCCTTGGGAGCTGCTGGTTACGGATTACCCTGGGTTACCCATAGCAACAATAAAGCATGTTCAAAGTACCTGGCTCAGTCAGAAAACAGTCTAGAGGTTTTTTTTTTTTGTAATTTTATTTGAGAACTTGGATAGGAGAAGGAATGAGTGGGATACTCCAACTTCAATAACTATGCACAATTGGGACTGCTGAATAACTGAATGCGGCAAGGCCGCTGCTTCACCTTGAGTATTCAGTGAAGAAGTATTTAGGTGAGCTGTACTGTAATGTAGAACACTCTTCATTGCCCTTCCCGGTACCCCCTTTGTCCCTATTCTTCAGGGTTCTCTACACGGCACCCCCTTTACTGTAACTCCCTGATTCCTTGACTTCGCTGGAGTGGTCCCCCTTCCTGGGCAGACCCTTGGGCAAGTCCCTTAGTACTCACAGACACGGTTTTTCCCGAGAGACTCTGCCAGCAGCTCCACTGTCAGCTTTACTGGATCCTCTGCAGCTCAGCTCCACACCTGGTTCACTAGGTCGATTGCCTAAGACCACCTTCCTCATACACAGCAGGAGGAGAGACCAGTCGTCTACCTCCTCCTGGGGCTCTGCTTCTCGCCAAAGACACCTTGTGACAAGTCCCCTGGGCTGTTATGAGCAATCCCAGGATGCACTTCAAGAATGCCCGCCCACTGGGATTCCCACAAAAGCCAACGTGTCACTGGCTGGGTTTCCTCCACTGTCCAACAAGCTCCTTCATTGCATACAGTGGGGACACTCCCTCAGACCCAGTGAATCACACCTGAAAACATGTGACAGGCAACCTAATACCCTGTTTCCCCGAAAATAAGACATTGTCTTATATTCATTTTTGCTCCCAAAGATGCGCTAGGTCTTATTTTCAGGGGATGTCTTATTTTTCCATGAAGAAGAATACGGTACACATTTATTGTTGAACAAAAAAAAAAGGAAATGTATTACCTGTATACGGTACGGTAGTAGTTGTCATCACAAACCAACAAATTACATCCTCCTGTGTCATTTTGATCCCCCCTTCTGATCCTCCTGTGTCATTTTGATTGCCCCCTCTGATCCTCCTGTGTCATTTTAAGTGATCCCACTCCCCCCACCCTTGTGCCAGTGGACACCTTCACCAGAAATCCCTCCCACCCCTTTATCAGACATTTCCCCCCTTCCTCAGTCACCCCTGTGTGTCCAAACAATGGGCCCGACTCCTGCCCCGCGCGACTCACTGTCTAATTGTGAGTCAGCCAGACTCCGTCAGGGCAGAGCGAGCAGCAAGCGGCAGCTTGACCTGGCGGTGGCACAGGCTCTCTGATTAAAAGAGACCTCACACTTCCTGTCTGCTCTGGCTGTGTTGTGGCCAACAGTGAGCTGCGCGGCGGTGTCTGCCGCTACGGTGCAGAGTCCAGAGTTACTGTAGCTTCAGGGGGCCTTATTATCGGGAAGACCTTATGTTTGGGGGAGGCCTTATTATCGGGGAGGTCTTATTTTCGGGGGGATGCCTTATATTTCAGCGAGAGGCAAAACTGTAAGTAGGTCTTATTTTTGGGGGATGTCTTACTTTCGGGGAAACAGGGTAGATCAGGCTCCCCTGTAGATGCTTTCGCCTAGCACCTACCTACCTAGGAGGGTAAGAAAAACCCCCAGTGGTGACTAAATACAGGGCCGGTGCAAGGGTTTTTGCCGCCCTAGGCAAAATAAAAATTGCCGTCCCCCATATGCTCTCCCACCCCCATCCCAAGTTGCTGAAAGGGTTAAAACCAGTGGCTACTGGTGCTTCATCGGTCGGGGGGGCAGCAGATAGACCTCTAGCCATGGACCCCCTCATCACTCCAGAGGCCAGTTAACTTACCTTGTTCCTCCGGAGGGCGACGGCTTCCCCCTCAGTCTCCTCCATGTCCCCTCTCGGCAGCCGTCTCCTCCCTCTTCCTCCGCCACTAGGATGCCTTCTCCTTTGGCCAATTGGGAAACAGGTCTCAGGACCAGCTTCCTGTTTGGCCGAGAGGAGAATCAGTGTGGCAATAGCAAGTTCATTCGCTATTGTCACACAACTTTTTTGAAGCCTATTAAAGCCTCCGGCTCTAATCACGTGCTTCAAAAAAAAAAAAAAACCCTCATTGGAATCCATGCATCTGGCGCCCTGTATGTACATTGGGGGCCAGACGCATTGATAGGGGGGGTGGCGCCCCTGTGCCCCTAATGGACGGGCTAGCTGGAACTGGTTAAAACCCCTTCAGTGACTTACGGTAAGTCACTTACCTCGGGTCAGGCTCTGCTGGCGCCCCCTGCTAAGTTGCGCCCTAGGCAGCTGCCTAGGTCGCCTTACTGGTAGCACCGGCCCTGTTGGGGGGCCAGACGCATGGATGGGGGGGTGGCGCCCCTGGACCCCTAATGGACAGGCTAGCTGTAACCGGTTAAAACCCCTTCAGTGACTTACGGTAAGTCACTTACCTCGGGTCAGGTTCTGCTGGCGCCCCCAGCTAAGTTGCACCCTAGGCGGCTGCCTAGGTCGCCTTACTGGTAGCACCGTCCCTGACTAAATACCACCAAAAGAAAGCTCTATCTGTCTCAAAAAAATGATACAAATTTAATTTGTGTGCAGTGCTGTAGGACTGCGCAATTGTCATTGAAAATGTGACAGCAATAAAAGTTAAAAATTGGCCTGAGCAGGAAGGGGGTGAAAGTGATTGGTATTCAAGTGATTAGATATAAAAAATGAGTAAAATAGACTCAAAATGATGAAATCTATCTTTAAACAAAAAGAGTCAAAAGAGAAATAACGGGGAGATGACCTGAAAAGGGCAGTGGTCTGATGGTCTCTGCTCAAAACACAGCAAGTGAAGTCAGAGGATAGACACAGCTATCAATCTGCATAGTTGTCCCGGATAAGCCAATATGCACTGAAGCCCAAGTATAAGCATGACAGCCAGGCAACTTGAATTTTCAAAATTTACTCCCATAATATCCTCTCTGCACAGATTTTTATTTTATTACACACCTTGATAGGATTGATCACATTAGGTCAGATATAAAGAGAATATAAAAATGACTTTTGTTTCCCTTTACGGATGAGTTGTACGCCTGAGCAAATCTGTTTCCTTTCCCTCTTCGGGTCACTTCTACCGTCATTGCGCTGTCTGCGTTGTTCAGCTTCTCCGGAGAATGTAAAAACAAGAATCCATCAGACACATAGAGATGAAGCTTTGTCACCCCCAGCTAATTAGCAGAGATTTGGAGGACCGCGATGCCATTGTGAAAATATTCAGCTGCACCCCTTCACTGGCGCACAACGAACTTCCCACCGTTTAGCAGTAATTATCTCAAACTATGCACAAACAAAGCAGACCTCCACGTCTGGAGCGCGGCAAAGCTAAGCAACCAGTCTGTGAACCCCTGATGAGGATTGGCATCCTCAGAAAGCCCCTGCTGGGGACTCTGTACTAATGAAGAATGTCAGGGTATTATTTTGTGTGATATAAAATTTACAAAAAATTGTATTTACAGAAAATACAAAAAAAAAAAAAATCTACACAGTTTTGTATATATACTGTATACAGTACATGTATTCTTATAAATGATACAAGTAAAGGGCTTTGTAATAGCGTCCAACAATAGTCCTTAGCCAAAAATAAAATGTTGTTATGATTCAGTGCCTCTATATGGGTCTCCACTAATGTGTAATTATTTCACAGCTCATACATACTGACCAGACTGGGATTCATGCCAGTCAGGATGCCAATGTAGACTCTCTAGCTACACTGTAAGAGATAACCCATTGAGGGTTGGTAGGCTTACCCAAATCCAAATTATGGGTATGGGGTATAAAAATCCCAAAATATCTAATAGGTAGGATCAGTTTGGTTAAAATGGCATATACAATATATATATATATATATGCAGTATCTCACAAAATTGAATACACCACCTCACATTTTTGTAAATATTTTATTCTATCTTTTCATGTGACAACACTGAAGAAATGACATTTTGCTACAATGTAAAGTAGTGAGTGTACAGCTTGTATAACAGTGTAAATTTGCTGTCCCCTCAAAATAACTCAACACACAGCCATTAATGTCTAAACCGCTGGCAACAAAAGTGAGTACACCCCTAAGTGAGAATGTCCAAATTGGACCCCGGTGTCATGTGACTCGTTAGTGTTACAAGGTCTTAAGTGTGAATGGGGAGCAGGTGTGTTAAATTTGGTGTTATCGCTCTCACTCTCTCATACTGGTCACTGGAAGTTCAACATTGCACCTCATGGCAATGAACTCTCTGTGGATCTGAAAAAAATAATTGCTGTTCTACATAAAGATGGCCTAGGCTATAAGAAGATTGCCAAGACACTGAAACTGAACTGCAGCATGGCGGCCAAGACCATACAGCGGTTACACAGAAAATGGTTCCACTCAGAACAGACCTGGCCATGGTCGACCAAAGAAGATGAGTGCACATGCTCAGCGTCATATCCAGAGGTTTTCTTTGGGAAATAGACGTATGAGTGCTGCCAGCATTGATGCAGAGGTTGAAGGGGTGGGGGGGGTCAGTCTGTCAGTGCTCAGACCATACGCCGCACACTGCATCAAACTGGTCTGCGTGGCTGTCATCCCAGAAGGAAGCCTCTTCTAAAGATGATGCACAAGAAAGAGCAGACTAAGGACATTACTGGAACCATGTCCTGTGGTCTGATGAGACCAAGATAATTTTTTTTGGTTTGGATGGTTTACAGTGTGTGTGGCAGCAATGAGGTGAGGAGTACAAAGACAAGTGTGTCTTGCCTACAGTCAAGTATGGTGGTGGGAGTGTCATGGTCTGGGGCTGCATGAGTGCTGCCAGCACTGGGGAGCTACAGTTCATTGAGGGAACCATGAATGCCAACATGTAGTGTGGCATACTGAAGCAGAGCATGATCCCCTCCCTTCAGAGACTGGGCCGCAGGGCAGTATTCCAACATGATAACGACCCCACACACACTTTCAAGACAACCACTGCCTTGCCAAAGAAGCTGAGGGTAAAGGTGATGGACTGGCCAAGCATGTCTCCAGACCTAAACCCTATTCAGCATCTGTGGGGCATCCTCAAACGAGAGGTGTAGGAGCGCAAGGTTTACATCCACCAGCTCCGTGATGTCTTCATGGAGGAGTGGAAGAGGACTTCATTGTCAGCCTGTGAAGCTCTGGTAAACTCCATGCCCAAGAGGGTTAAGCCAGTGCTGGAAAATAATGGTGGCCAATCTTATCCATGCTGGTGTCCCTGGTTGGCTCCTCCACTGTCTGCATGAACCCCACCTTGGTTCCCGCTATCCGTTTAGCTAGAAAACGATGAATAGCCCCGCTGTATGCACTCCATCTGACAGCTCAGCCTGTCTCCGACCAGCTATCATCCCACCATCATCTGGTCACTCATGTGGCACCAACCTCTAGGTAACACACTTGGGTCGACCACCCTGTAATTGGATGTTACTTGTTCACTGTATGCCTAGGATTGTTTAAAAAAACAGATGTTTTTACTCATTCAAGATTGGTTTTATGCTATGGTACAGCACTTTTTCCCATTTGTGTTCCTCTTTTTATCTCATCGGTCAATGAATTTGGAATAGCAGCGATCTATGCAGACTGCATTCACCCAAGCTTGGTGGTGGTATATGTGCCTGGACACTTGTGTTGTTTCCTCAAGATTATGAAATAACTTCCACACATGTAATTTAAACGCAACACCACAGGTTCTGACTACTATGGGTGGATTACCTTTTACTAATCTATATGATTATTTCTTCGCCTCCTAGCTGGCCTTCGTGCATGACTGGTTGATTTCTCCCACATATTTGGCCTGCTGGTGGCTCCTAGGAATGAGCTGAACTACCCTGGGCTCAGTTCAAGCGGGATAGGCTCAACTTCTAAGAAGTTTTGGATGCAGAGCCTGAAATCGATGGGAGTCAAGTCTGACAAATCAAAAATGCCCATTTTCTGGGCTAATAGGCAAGGGGTTGTAAGAAAATAATTGCATGAGAAAATGAATGGAGGGGAGGGGTGTTTACTGTCCTGAGGAAAATGTACCAATGCAAACATAAAAATTCAATTTGGCCAGGAGCAGTGTCCCCTGGCAAAGGACCTTGTTGATAAGTCCTCATGCTAACAAGGACAAGGAACTCTTCCCCACAATCCTGACCCTATGGTAGTGAGGGTCTGCAGGTGGGGGGCCTATCAAAATCCCAATAGGCGTATTTTGATTGGTTTGCGCAAAAGTTATCGCGTCTACAAAAGAAAGATTTATGTTATTTTTATTTTTTTTATTTTTTTACTAGTAAGGTCGGCGATCAGCGATTTATAGCAGGACTGCGACATTGCGGTGGACAGATCAGACCCCTAATTTACATTTTTTACACTTTTGGGGGGACTAGTGACTAAATAGCTCCCAACTGTCCCTGATTGCGAGGGACTGTCCCTAATTAGGAACAATGACTCTTTGTCCCTCTTTGCTCTCCATTTGTCCCTCATTTCGGTCTGATTCGGTCTGATCTATATAATTGTATATAAAATTCACTTTTTATCATTCCAAAAGTGTTTCCCAGTGCTAAACCTTTCATCCCATTTCTAAATTGCTACATTTGTAAATTTCAAAGGCCAATATAAAGGAATAGCAGTGGTAAAAAGAAGCACTTGTGGGTTTAACCAATAATTTTTTTGTATAATTCTCCTTTAAGGGGGTATTGCAGGGGGTGTGTCCTATGTCAACATACTGTTACTAATAGGTGTCCCTCGTTCCCATCTCAAAAAGTTGGGAGGTATATTACTATAGTAATCAGTGCTAAAAAATGCACTGTTACTGTACTAATGACGCTGGCAGGGAAGAGGTAAACCCCAGGGGCAATCAAAGGGTTAAATGTGTCCCTAGGGGGTGTTTTTCTAACTGTGTGATACTTATGGAATGAACACAGAGACCTGTGATCCTAAATAGGAGGAACACAGGATCCCTGTGTTCATTGCTGACATAACAGACCGCCGTTATGACTCCACGGGAAGGGCCATCTTACCGAATGGGCACGCTGGGCAGTTGCCTGGGGGCCCCACTTGCCCAGGGGGCCCCACCTGCCCAGCTTCCCAGCCCCAGCCAAGCATTAGTCCCAATTCCTGTGTGCATCCCGCGGCCAAACTTAGCAGGTGGCAAGCGCCTGTCGGCCCTGCGCTGCTGTCAGGCCACTTGGGCTATGGTGGGGGATCCCACAACTGCAGGAATGCCTGTCACCATCCACGGGAACAGGCACACACAGGACAGTCAAGTCTGACTCCTGTCCGTGTGTGTATAGCCTTATCGATAATTTGCATTTTTATGCTCATGGGTGATTGTGTAGGCGGGGCCTCAGTGCACTGCATTGCCCAGGGCCCTTTAATGCTCTTAAGATGGCACTGTCCACAGGGAGCGATGGCAGGTGCCCAGTGGCAATCGCGGCCGCTGGACCCGCAGATCAGCTTCGTCTGTGGCGAATGGGCGCGCCTGCGCTCCCGCAAAGCGGCGTACAGCTACGTTGTTTCGCGGGACAGAGCCGACCTGCCGCAGTATATGTACTGCTGCCGGTCTGCAAGTGGTTAAAGATGTTTCTAACAGTTTATCCGCTGACATATTCCAAGAAAGGTGAAAGCAGACGGTCTGTAGAGATTTTCAGCTCTTCTTCTTTCTCCATAAAATGCTCAGATCATTTACCACCCAAAAGCTGACAGCTGACATTGTCAATAATTTTTATGAGATGAAAGCTGAAAGGACAACTATTATCATGTCTGTCAGCTCCTCTCTCCAGCCGAAAAAAGGCAAGCCCCATGTGTTATATCTGGTAGTAGTTAGTTATTCAGCTGGACTTGTTCTGTAACGTTGAAAATGTTTTGTAGCTTATCCAAGCCCCTTCTTCAGTTCCAATGAGTTCTAGGAACTTACCCCAACATTTATATCCATGCAAGTACTACAGACACCTTTAAAGCAGTATTGTTCCTGACTGCCCCAGAGCAGATATATTGCTACAGGGAGGCCTTTCTGTGCAGAATCACGTATATACACAGCGGGTAAACCAAGTATTTAATGCGTCACCATTTTTCTAGGCAAATATATTTCTAAATGTGCTTTTGACATTCATTTTTCATCACATAACAACTAGGGATGGGCTTTGTGTATGAGTCGAACCTAAGTTCAACTCAATCACAGGCCTTTTGCCCATTCGCCGAATGATGAACAAATGGGCTTCTTCGCAGGAACTTCAAGTTCCCGCGTCCATAATGCACTGGCAGTGCATTATGTGATTGGCCAATCAAATCATCTGTGCCATGATTGGCCAAAGGCAGGTGCCTTCGGCCAATCATGGCTCAGAGGCAGCTGTTAAACTCACTACAATCTCCCTGAAGTAATTCCACTTATAAATCACCCACGGGCCAAGGGATTCAAACCCACAACCTCTTAATTACAAGCCTGTTAATCTACCACCTATGCCACCATCAAGCCTGCATAGGCTGAGCACACTCTCCCTGCCTAACTAACTAAATTCTAGAGATAGAAGTTAGTTAGTTAGTTAAATAGTTAGTTAGTTAGTTAGTTAGTTAGTTAGTTAGTTAGTTAGTTAGTTAGTTAATTAGGCAGGGAGAGTGAGTTTAACCTATGCAGGCTTCATGGTGGCGTAGGTGGTAGACTATCAGACTTGTGATTGAGAAGGTTGTGGGTTCGACTCCCCTGGCCTGCAGGTGATTTATAAGTGGAATTCCCTCAGGGATAGTGTAGTGAGTTTAACGGATAGTATAGTATAGTTAATAATACATTGCTGGCAGGGAGAAAGATTTTTGCTTTTTACAGTTTGTTGAGATCAGATAGTGCAGTGTATACCACAAAGATATATATATATATATACAGTGCCTTGCGAAAGTATTCGGCCCCCTTGAACTTTTCGACCTTTTGCCACATTTCAGGCTTCAAACATAAAGATATAAAACTGTAATTTTTTGTGAAGAATCAACAACAAGTGGGACACAATCATGAAGTGGAACGAAATTTATTGGATATTTCAAACTTTAACAAATAAAAAACTGAAAAATTGGGCGTGCAAAATTATTCAGCCCCTTTACTTTCAGTGCAGCAAACTCCAGAAGTTCAGTGAGGATCTCTGAATGATTCAATGTTGACCTAAATGACTAATGATGATAAATAGAATCCACCTGTGTGTAATCAAGTCTCCGTATAAATGCACCTGCACTGTGATAGTCTCAGAGGTCCGTTTAAAGCACAGAGAGCATCATGAAGAACAAGGAACACACCAGGCAGGTCCGAGATACTGTTGTGGAGAAGTTTAAAGCCGGATTTGGATACAAAAAGATTTCCCAAGCTTCAAACATCCCAAGGAGCACTTTGCAAGCGATAATATTAAAATGGAAGGAGTATCAGACCACTGCAAATCTACGAAGACCTGGCCGTCCCTCTAAACTTTCAGCTCATACAAGGAGAAGACTGATCAGAGATGCAGCCAAGAGGCCCATGATCACTCTGGATGAACTGCAGATATCTACAGCTGAGGTGGGAGACTCTGTCCATAGGACAACAATCAGTCGTATACTGCACAAATCTGGTCTTTATGGAAGAGTGGCAAGAAGAAAACCATTTCTTAAAGATATCCATAAAAAGTGTTGTTTAAAGTTTGCCACAAGCCACCTGGGAGACACACCAAACATGTGGAAGAAGGTGCTCTGGTCAGATGAAACCAAAATCTAACTTTTTGGCAACAATGCAAAACGTTATGTTTGGTGTAAAAGTAACACAGCTCATCACTCTGAACACACCATCCCCACTGTCAAACATGGTGGTGGCAGCATCATGGTTTGGGCCTGCTTTTCTTCAGCAGGGACAGGGAAGATAGTTAAAATTGATGGGAAGATGGATGGAGCCAAATACAGGACCATTCTGGAAGAAAACCTGATGGAGTCTGCAAAAGACCTGAGACTGGGGTGGAGATTTGTCTTCTAACAAGACAATGATCCAAACCATAAAGCAAAATCTACAATGGAATGGTTCACAAATAAACATATCCAGGTGTTAGAATGGCCAAGTCAAAGTCCAGACCTGAATCCAATCGAGAATCTGTGGAAAGAACTGAAAACTGCTGTTTCACAAACGCTCTCCATCCAACCTCACTGAGCTCGAGCTGTTTTGCAAGGAGGAATGGGCAAAAATTTCAGTCTCTCGATGTGCAAAACTGATAGAGACATACCCCAAGCGACTCACAGCTGTAATCACAGCAAAAGGTGGCGCTACAAAGTATTAACTTAAGGGGGCTGAATAATTTTGCACTCCCAATTTTTCAGTTTTTTATTTGTTAAAAAAGTTGGAAATATCCAATAAATGACGTTCCACTTCATGATTGTGTCCCACTTGTTGTTGATTCTTCACAAAAATATTACAGTTTAATATGTTTATGTTTGAAGCCTTAAATGTGGCAAAAGGTCGCAAAGTTCAAGGGGGCCAAATACTTTCGCAAGGCACTGTGTATGTATATATATATATATATATATATATATATATATATATATATACAGTGGGTACGGAAAGTATTCAGACCCCCTTAAATTTTTCACTCTTTGTTATATTGCAGCCATTTGCTAAAATCATTTAGGTTCATTCTTCTTCCTCATGAATGTACACATAGCACCCCATGCTGACAGAAAAACACAGAATTGTTGACATTGTTGCAGATTTATTAAAAAAGAAAAACTGAAATATCACATGGTCCTAAGTATTCACACCCTTTGCTGTGACACTCATATATTTAACTCAGGTGCTTTCCATTTCTTCTGATCATCCTTGAGATGGTTCTACACCTTCATTTGAGTCCAGCTGTGTTTGATTATACTGATTGGACTTGATTAGGAAAGCCACACACCTGTCTATATAAGACCTTCCAGATCACAATGCATGTCAGAGCAAATGAGAATCATGAGGTCAAAGGAACTGCCTGAAGAGCTCAGAGACAGAATTGTGGCAAGGCACAGATCTGGCCAAGGTTACAAAAAGATTTCTGCTGCACTTAAGGTTCCTAAGAGCACAGTGGCCTCCATAATCCTCAAATGGAAGACGTTTGGGATGACCAGAACCCTTCCTAGAGCTGGCCGTCCGGCCAAACTGAGCTATCGGGGGAGAAGAGCCTTGGTGAGAGAGGTAAAGAAGAACCCAAAGATCACTGTGGCTGAGCTCCAGAGATGCAGTCAGGAGATGGGAGAAAGTTGTAGAAAGTCAACCATCACTGCAGCCCTCCACCAGTCGGGGCTTTATGGCAGAGCGGCCCGACGGAAGCCTCTCCTCAGTTTAAGACACATGAAAGCCCGCATGGAGTTTGCTAAAAAACACCGGAAGGACTCCAAGATGGTGAGAAATAAGATTCTCTGGTCTGATGAGACCAAAATAGAACTTTTTGGCCTTAATTCTAAGCGGTATGTGTCGAGAAAACCAGGCACTGCTCATCACCTGTCCAATACAGTGAAGCATGGTGGTGGCAGCATCATGCTGTGGGGGTGTTTTTCAGCTGCAGGGACAGGACGACTGGTTGCAATCGAGGGAAAGATGAATGCGGCCAAGTACAGGGATATCCTGGACAAAAACCTTCTCCAGAGTGCTCTGGACCTCAGACTGGGCCGAAGGTTTACCTTCCAACAAGACAATGACCCTCAGCACACAGCTAAAATAACGAAGGAGTGGCTTCACAACAACTCCGTGACTGTTCTTGAATGGCCCAGCCAGAGCCCTGACTTAAACCCAATTGAGCATCTCTGGAGAGACCTAAAAATGGCTGTCCACCAACGTTTACCATCCAACCTGACAGAAATGGAGAGGATCTGCAAGGAGGAATGGCAGAGGATCCCCAAATCCAGGTGTGAAAGACTTGTTGCATCTTTCCCAAAAAGACTCCTGGCTGTATTAGATCAAAAGGGGGCTTCTACTAAATACTGAGCAAAGGGTCTGAATACTTAGGACCATGTGATATTTCAGTTATACTTTTTTAATAAATCTGCAACAATGTCAACAATTCTGTGTTTTTCCGTCAGTATGGGGTGCTATGTGTACATTCATGAGGAAGAAGAATGAACCTAAATGATTTTAGCAAATGGCTGCAATATAACAAAGAGTGAAAAATTTAAGGGGGTCTGAATACTTTCCGTACCCACTGTATATATATATATATATTTATATATATAGGCACACTTCAGTTTATATCAGTTTATGTCAATGTAGCCCCCCTCTGGTCTGGTATGGATTTTAAGGGGAACACCACACCAAAATTAAAAATAAAAAGGCGTGGGGTTCCCCCTGAAGTCCATACCAGACCCTTATCCGAGCACACAGCCTGGCTGGCCAGGATGGGGGTGGTGGCGAGCGAGCGCCCCCCCCCCCCTCTTGAACCATACCAGGCCACATGCCCTTAACATTGGGGGATGGGTGCTTTGGGGAAGGGGGGGGCTCTGCTTCCCATGCTAATGAGCTGTTTGAGTTTGACAGCTCTTTTATAGGGATCTGACGTCAGATCCCTATAAAAGAGCTGTCAAACTCAAACAGGTTATTAGTGCGGGAAGCGTCCGAAGAGGCAGGAGCTTCTTTTTTTTTTTTTTTTCTATTTTTTGGGCGGGCGCCTGATCATCGGGGGACACTATTTTTTTATTTTTATTTTTTAATAAAGGACTTGTCCAAAACTGGCTTTTGTCTTTATTTTTTTGTACACTTTTTTAGTGAATGGATAGGGGTACAATATACCTGATATCCATTCACATAGAGGGGGCAGGATCTGGGGGCCCCCTTGTTAAAGGGGGCTTCCAGATTCCAATAAGCCTCCCCCCGCAGACCCCTACAACCACAGCCCACGGTTGTCAGGAAGAGATCCCTGTCCCAATCAACATGGGGGCAAGGTGCTTTAGGGTGGAGCCCCCCTGCCCCAAAGCACCTACCCCCCATGTTGAGGGGATGTGGCCTTGTATGGTTCAGGAGGGGGGAGGACGCTCACTTGCCCCCAGCCCACCCCCATCCTGGCCAGCCAGGCTGTGTGCTCAGATAAGGGTCTGGTATAAAAATTAGTGGGAACCCCATGCCATTTTAAAAAAAATAATTGCCATGGTATGGACATGGGGGGGGGGGTCATCACTAGTAACTAGTCACTAGTCACTAGTCACTAGTAAAAACCCATGAAATCCATACATACAAAGAAACAAAATCAAATAAGTTCAGAAATGAAGTTATGTGTAATAAAATGGAATGGCACAGGGAAAAGTATGAACACGCTAACTGAAATTTATTTAGTAATTGGTACAAAACCCTTTGTTGGTAATCACAGCTTCAAGACGCCTCTTGTATGGAGAAACTAGTCGCATGCGTTGCTCAGGTGTGATTTTGGCCCATTCTTCCACATAAACTTCTTCAAATCTTGAAGTTTCAGTGGGCCTCTTCTATGAACTCTGATCTTTAGTTCTTTCCAAAGATTTTCTATTGGGTTCAAGTCAAGTGATTGGCTGGGCCATTCTAGCAGCTTTATTTTCTTTCTTTGAAACCAATTGTAGCACCCTCTTAGGTAGGTGCTAGTGAGAGTATAGTTTTGCTGCTTACCAGAGGGGCTGTAGGTAAATCTATATTGTTCTCTGCCGGCCAGAAAGCAGGATCTGTTAGTGAGATCTGCTCATTGTGCTCAGGATGTGATTCATTCAGTCTGGACAGTGTTTCACACTGGTCCAATAGGGAGGCATGTTGAACAGTGGGAGGAAACCTAACGAATGGGTGCATAGGCTTTAGATACAGTTCTGATGATTGGCACAGGGCAGGTCACCTCGGTGCACTCCAGGATACTGTATAAAAATCAGGAGCACATGTGCTGAGGGGTCTTTCGTTGGAGAGCGGAGTCCCGGAGGGAGGGGACGCTGGAGGTCATCCTGAGGAGGTTGAGAGGAGCTGAACCCAGAGGTCCAGGGAAGCTGACTGAGAGGGGAGACACTGGAGACCCTGTGGCTGCAGTATTGTGAGTACAGGGACTCGTGTCAAGGGGCCTGACCTGTCAGCGGAGAGAGAGAGATACTAGGGAGAGTATCCTGAAGATAAAAGTTTGTCCACCAAGTTGTCTTGAAGGAACCAAGAGACTTAATTCCTATTAAAGCTTCCTTTAAAGCTAAAGCTTACAGGAAGGGTTAATGTTATGTTTACCAAAATAATAACTGTAAGGGTTTGGGTTACATCGAGGTTAAGTACATAGGTTGGGCTTACAGATATGATAAATTTGAGGGTCAGACTTATGGGTAGGGTTGGGGTGAAGAAGATCTTGGAGGGGAGGTGGAGTGTAGAGGCGCTTTTTTTGCACCAAGCAGCATTTTTGAAGGGACTTACAGAGAGGAACCTGCCACTGGAGACTCTGGAGGGGATCTGTGGTGTGGTGCAGATATCTAAAGGCAATGAAGGGACTGGTGTCCCTGGCGTGGGCAGAAATAATTGAGCTCTGGTCCCACAATTTTGAAAAAATAAGCACATTTGATATTGAGGCCTGTTTGTGCTAAGGTCAAGCCAAGCATCTCCCTCCCCTGCCGTTTGATCGGACACCGTCTGCCCTTAGTTGGGTTTCCCCATTAAGGGGCTGGACACACCTTTGCGCCACTCCCTTTGGAACTTTAGGAGACCACCTGACTATCTGAGGTGGAGCAACTTCCCATTCATTATTCAGCTATTTACCCATCTGAACCCTCTTTACTAAGTACCCTTGAGGAAGTCTTAAAGGCAAAACGTGTTGGGAGGAGTCTCTTGCCCTGTTCCATCCACATCGGTCATACTGTATGATACAGCAGATCTGTGGGAGGGTTTGAACTTTTATAGTCTGGTGTATTTATGTACCTGGTTTTATTATGTGCAAAACTATTCTCGGTTAATCGGGGTGTATTTGTGACTCAGGAATATATATTTTTATTGTGAATGAATAAAGGAATTATTTGATGAACTGTGTTTTTTGAGGTACTCTGAATGGGTAGTCAGTAGTGATCGACCGATATTGTTTTTTCCTTGCCGATACCAATACCGATATTTTGGCCATTGCATATCGGTATCGGCCGATATTGGCCGATATTTTTGTACATTTAATTTTTTTTTTTTATCACTTAACAGGTACTCTTGTGGAGGGATCTGGGGGTCTAAAAGACCCCAAACCCCTCCTCTGCACTTAAAAGCATTCAAAACGCCAAGTTTGGCTATTTTGAATGCTATCATTTTTTTTAAACCGGCGCTGAGTACCTGGAAGTGATGTCATGACATCACTTCCGGGTTTTTACATGGAGACCTGATCAGAGCCGAATGCAGCTTTGATCGGATCTTCGGCGGCCGTGCAGGCTGGTTGCCCAGGTCTCCCGGTGGGCGGAAGGCGTCAGGAGGGGGAGAGCATCCCCTCCCGCTCCTTGTAATGACAGCCGAGCGGCTTCTCAGCCGCATCGGTTGTCATTACAAGACAGCCGACCGTCAGCTATGGACGCCAGTACCGAGGTGATGCCTCTAGCTGCAGGCATCACTCCGGCACAAGCACTTTCCCGAAATATCGGCAATATCGGTCACCTAGGTGGCCGATTCCGATATATCGGGGAAAGTGCAGATCGGCCCTCAATATATCAGCTTTGCCGATAATTGGTCGATCACTAGTAGTCAGCACTGTTAAAGTCCCGTCTTCTCTTCCTTTTGTTTGTGTTCCGATTCATTATTAGAATGTGGTGCTTATGTGATTGACCAGGACATCATTGCATTATTTCCTAAGACCTTGGAGTAGGACATCACCCTCTGTGCGAGGTGAAGAAGGACACCACAGAACCCCTGCAATGCCCCTTACTCCATAGTCTATTTTTAATTTTACTTTAAGGAAAAGTTGATGAAAATCAAAAATGCATGCCGGGTATTCTCTCACCTGACATTACCAGGGCTCTGTAATTAAACAATGAGTTTTTTTTTCAGTCATTAACTGGCTTTACATTCCCAGTGCTCATCTCCTCTGTGTAAATATATAAATATAATTTCCAGTCTCCGGGGGTTGTGCACCAAAGTGTAAAATATTTTATTAGGCCATTGTAGGAAAAGTTTATGTAAATGGGTCCATATATCAGGCTGTGTTAAGAGGGTTCTTTTAATATCTCGTCCTCCATCCTCTGGCTGGCGTCCAAACGCCGAGCTGATACAGGCCTAATTAGCATAATTGATGCCTTTCAATGGGTCGGAGTTTCCGCTTTTAGAGACAGAAGTCTGCTTTTTACTTCAATTAGGTCTCTGTGATGTTTCGGAGGAGAAGCTCTACAGTGTTACTTGGCGACTTCAAAGGCAGCTCAAAGTCTTTACAGTTCACAAGATGACAAACCAATGTTACAGAGGTCAATGCATGAGATAGATATAGCTGGATATCATATGACAGACATTTAACATCACAGAGAAGAATAAGCCTGAAAAACGGACATCTCAAAGACTGGGCAACACCTACAAAAAAAAAAAATCATATACATGATAATCCATTTCTTTAACAATATTTTATTTTAAAGCTAATCCTCAGACAAGCCGCTAAATACACAGGCAATATATGGGAGCTGTTTTTTCCATCCAGTTTTGATGTTTACACAGCTCTGCCACACAGTACAGCCCCTTCTGGCAGGAAAGAAGACCTGATTTTTCTTTGCTGTAGTTTCACTTTTGCTTACAGGTTGTTCTGGAACATGTATGTATCCATCACCTTTACATTAGATTTCATTATGTAATGTATAAATATATCTGTGCTGACATCTAGTGGCTATTCAGTGTAACTATAGCTTGTTATTACTGTATTTCTAAAATGGCATATTCTAGTTTACCTGCATGTTGTGATTAGTTGGTTTAGTCCTTGGACAGACTCCTTACTTCTTCCTCATGTGCCCTCATTTAGCTACCAACCTTCATAGTAGCACAAGGTTTAGAAAAGCATTGGGGTTGAGTTACTAAAGGCACTCTCGGTTACTCCAGAGCTTAGTAAATGAGTAAGCTCGGCTGGCTTCATCCAATAAGGTGCGAACTAAAATGCTGTTTTTTTTTTTTTTTTCTTCTATATGATTGTGTATTCTTTGCAAAGTGAAGCATTGCCCCATTTTGTAAGTTCTGCGGCAACTTCACTTGCAGGGGGAAATTGCAATTGGCAAGTGCACAATGCAGTCTATAGCAGTGGCCAAAAGTTTTTAAGAATGACACAAATATTAATTTTCCAAAAGTCTGCTGGTTTATTGTTTTTAGATCTTTTTGTCAGATGTTACTATGGTATACTGAAAGTGGTTGAAACCCTAAGAAAGATATGATCCTGTTCCTTTAACCAGTTTAGCTCCAGCACACTCTTTATTGCATACATGTAAAAATCCTAATTTTTGGCAATGAAATTACATAAACCCCCAGAACTTTATATATTTTCGGAAAGCAGAGGCCTTGTAGAAAAAAAAATGTGATAGTTGCAAATTTTTCTTTCCAGTCATATTTGCGCAACTATTTAATAATTGCAAATTTCCTGGAAAAAATATAATAAAATAAATTTTAATGCAAAACCACCCCATATAATATCCATTTCTGGTAAAATATATAAGATGAGGTTACATCAAGTAAATAGACACCTAACATCTATTTTTTTAAAATTGCGTGCACCTGCGATGTCGCCAAAAACTATGGTGCCCATATTTTCTGAAAGTAGAGGCCCTGTAGAATAAAAAAATGTGATAGTTGCAAATTTTTGTTTCACGTCATATTTGCGCAACTGTTTAATAAACGCAAATTTTCTGGAAAAAATATAATATAATACATTTTAGTGCAAAACAACTCCATATAATACCTATTTTTGGTTGAAATATGTAAGATGAGATTGCATCAAGTAAATAGATACCTTAACATCTAATTTTTTAAGACTGCATGCGCATGCGATGTCGCCAAAAACTATAGTGCCCAAAAATCACCATAGGTAACGCTTTAAAAGCCGTTACACCTCATCAATTTATAGTTAAGTATGAGCCCTTGTACTAGAATTATTGTTCTCACTCTGACGTTTGCTGCGATATGTCACATGTGTGGTGCAACTGGGGTTTGCATACACGTACACACCCTGGGCTTGAGTTTGCGTTTGTGTAGGTGTATGGGGCAATGGGGATTTTTACCTCCTCTGTGTTGACAGCATGGCATCAATACTAGGTTTTAATACTGCAAATATTGGCACCAATACTAGGCATTATTACTGCGTAAACTGGCACCGATACTAAGGGTTATTACTGTGTAAACTGGCACTAATACTAGGCATTATTACTGCATAACCTGGCACCAATTCTAGGCTTTATTACTGCGTAAACTGGCACCAATTCTAGGGGTTATAATGGCGTAAACTGGCACCAATACTAAGGGTTATTACTGTGTAAACTGGCACTAATACTAGGCTTTATTACTGCTTAAACTGGCATCAATACTAGGCTTTATAAATTTGTAAACTGGCACCAATACTAGGCTTTATTACTGTGTAATCTGGAACCAATACTAGGGGCTATTACTGCATATTATGGCACCAATACTGGGGGCTATTACTACATAAACTGGCACCAATACTAGGGGTTATTACTGCATGAACTGGCCCCAATACTAGGGGTTATTACTGTGTAATCTGGAACCAATACTAGGGGTTATTACTGCATACACTGGCACCAATACTAGGGGCTATAACTGCATAAACTGCACCAATACTAGGGGTTATTACTGCATAAACTGGCACAGATACTAGGGGCTATTACTGCATGGACTGGCACCGATACTAGGGGCTATTACTGTGTAAACTGTTTGCTGAAATTGCTTTAAACTATAAAGAAAAGCTTTTGAGAGTTTTCCTCTTTCTCAGATCTGAAGCAATACCTGAGGAAGAAAGGAAAACTCTTGAAAGCTTGTCTTTTAAGTGTTCGGTTAGTACAGTAAAAAGGTATCATTGCAAACTGCATTACTCTCATACTTTGTAATCTTATTTATATATATACACTTATTTGGTTTTTTTCAGTGGTTTGATTTAGTGATGAAAAATTTGAGGTGCCCTCCAGGTTTTGACTGTGGTATCGTATGTGCCCCCCTATATATTGTTCCTAGAGTTGCCACTGTTGCTCAGTGCCTTTGTTTTATAAAAATGAAGCAATGCAATACATTATTAAAGAGAAGTTCACTTGACTGCCCGCCGCTCTCCACCTTTCCTCCCGGCTAATGTCAGAGAAAACCTCAACCGCTTCCTTTGTAGTCCTCAGACCGAGGAAGGAGAGCACCGGGACGTCAGCTTACTGCACAGCGGTGCTCTTATATAAGGTATTGCACTGCTTCATTTTTTCAAAACAAAGGCACTGAGCAATATAGCAGGATATAACAGAAGAGATTCTACTAAGTACACACAGTGACTTTACAACCACTTGAAGTATAATTACAAGTATTTCATAAGTGTCAAATACTTTTATTGATAATCTAATGAAGTTTATGCAACAAGTCAATATTTGCAGTGTTGATCCTTCTTTTTCAAGACCTCTGACATGCTGCCAATCAACTTCTGGGCCACATCCTGACCGATGGCAGCCCATTCTTGCATAATAAATGCTTGGAGTTTGGCAGAATTTGTGGGGTTTTTTTTGTTCACCCGCCTCTTGAGGATTGACCACAAGTTCTCTATTGGATTAAGGTCTGGGGAGTTTCTTTGCCACGGACCCAAAATTTCGATGTTTTGTTCTTCAAGCCACTAAGTTATCACTTTTGCCATATGGCAAAGTGCTCCATGCTGGAAAAGGCATCGTTCCTCACCAAACTGTTGGATGGTTGGGAGAAGTTGCTCTCGGAGGAAGTTTCTATACCATTCTTTATTTATGGCTGTGTTCTTAGGCAAAATTGTGAGTGAGCCCACTCCCTTGGCTGAGAAGCAACCCCACACATGAATGGTCTCAGGATGCTTTACTGTTGGCATGACGGGAATGATGGTAGCGCTCACCTTTTCTTCTCCGGACAAGGTTTTTTCCAGATGCCCCAAACAATCGAAAAGGGGACTTGTCAGAGAAAATGACTTTACCCTAGTCCTCAGCCGTTCAATCCCTATACCTTTTGCAGAATATCATTCTCTCCCTAATGTTTTTTCCTGAAGGGAATTGACTTCTTTGCTGCCCTTCTTGACACCAGGCCATCCTCCAAAGGTCTTCTCCTCACTGTGCATGCAGATGTATTCACATCTGCCTGCTGCCATTCCTGAGCCAGCTCTGCACTGGTGGTGCCCCGATCCCGCAGCTGAATCAACTGTAGGAGACGGTCCTGGCACTTGCTGTACTTTCTTAAATGCCTTGAAGCCTTCTTCACAGCAACGGAACCTCTTTCCTTGAAGTTCTTGATTATCCAATAAATGGTTGATATAGGTGCAATCTAAGTAGCAGGAACATCCTTACCTGTGAATCCCTTTTTGTGCAAAGCAATGATGACCGCACGTGTTTCCTTGCAGGTGATGATGATATCAAGCACCACCCTTCCTTTAAAGCTTCTGTCATGCTAACTTAAGGCCCATACACACGTACCGATTGTTGGCCGTAAATGTTCGGCCAACGTCCGATTGGCCGATTGTCGGCTTGTTGGTATGATGCTTCCAACAACCGACTGCGACTTTTCGGCCGAACAAAATCTGGTCTGCATGCTATAAAATTTTTGTTGGCCATCACCAGAACGGCCGATTGTTCGTCAGTCAGTACAGATTTCGGCCGACAACAGTCAGATGAGCAAGACTGGGCATGCTCAGAGAAGAAAAAACACACGGAAAGTTAACCATCACATGACATCACTTCTGAAGTTGGTTGTTGTTGGCCGACAAAATTCGTGTGCAGTCTTGAGCACCCTTTTTCAACCAACATGACAGCACTGGACAAATGACGGCCGACAATCGGTACGTGTGTACGGGGCTTTAGTCAGCATTACAGAGTGATTTCCAGCCTTGTCCTCGTCAACACTGACACCTGAGTTAACGAGAGAATCAGACATAATGTCAGCTGGTTCTTTTGTGGCAGGGCTGAAAGTTTTTTTGGGATTAAGTTAATTTTCATGGCAAAGAGGGACTTTTCAATTAATTGCAATTCATCTGATCATTCTTCATAACATTCTGGAGTATATGCAAATTATCATCATAAAAACCGGGGCAGCAGACTTTGTGAAAATTAATATTTGTGTAATTCTCAATACTTGTGGCCAGGGCTGTATTTGTCTTTAGTAAATCAATCTAGTTGTCTCTTTACACTTTGATTTGACTGGCAAACATCCATGTACTGCATTTTTACAAGCAATACTAAGTTGGCTTAAACTGTTTTATTGGAGAGTTACATTGTCTGTGGAGCGCACTTATTCACCATACTGGTCGGATGGACTGAGGTCTGAAGGAGGTATGTCAATGCGAAAAATCATGCCCTAAACAGAACACAGGTCACTTCCCTGCTGACGTGCACGCTCGCCCCCTAGCTCCCTGCGTGCGACCAATGTATACCTACGGCGGTTTGCACAGGAGTGGCTGCCTGCCGCAGTATAACTGCGGGGGGCGTTCGTAAAGTGGTTAATATTATTATTATTATAGGTACTTATATAGTGCCATCAATTTATGTAGTGCTTTACATATACAGTATATTGCACATTTACATCAGTCCCTGCCCCTGCCCTCAAGGGGCGTACAATCTAAGGTCCCTAACTCCGATTAATACATACACATACTAGGGCCAATTTATCCATAGGCCAATTACCCTACCAGCTTGCCTTTGGAATGTAGCAACAAATCTGACATTCTCTGCAAGTGAATCTTCCAGGTGAATGTGCTTTTAACCACTTGCCGACCGTCGCAAGTACATTAACTGCGGCAGTCAGCCGCTCCTGGGCAAAGCGACGTAGTACTACGTCACTCACCCAGGAGCCTGTAGGGGGCGAACGCGCGCTCCGATGTCAGGCGGCCACTCGCGATCTCCCGCAGGAGAGGGAGAAAGGCAGACGGCTGATGTAAACACATTCAGAATGTCATTCTCACTGATGTAAGTACAGAGGCTATGTGATCCTGCTATGTAGGATTGTATGTCTCTGTGGTTACATCACAAGCCACGCCCCCCCCCCCCCCACAGTTAGAATCATGCCCCTAGGGATACATTTAACCCACTGATCACCAATAAAGTTAACCCCTTCCCTGCCAGTGTCATTTTTACAGTAACAGTGCATATTTATAGCACTGATTACTGTGGTAATGTCACAAAAGTGTCAAAAATGTCAGTCAAGGGTCCGATCTGTCCACCGCAATGTTGCAGTCCCGCAAAAAAAAAAAAAAAAAAAAAAAATTGCAGATCGCCGCCATTACTAGTTAAAAAAAACCCAATAAAAATTACATAAATCTTTCCCGTAGATAGTAAACGCAATAACTTTTGCGCAAACCAATCAAAATACGCTTATTGCGATTTTTTTACCAAAAATATGTAGCAGAAAACAAATTGGCCTTAAATGTTAAAAAATTTTGATTTTTAAATTTTTTTTTGAGAATTTCATATAAAAAATGTGAAAAATATTGTTATTTTTTCAAAATTGTCACTCTTATTTTGTTTATAGCGCAAAAAATAAAAATCGCACAGGTGATCAAATACCACCAAAAGAAAGTTTGTTTGTGGGAAAAAAAGGACGTCAATTTTGTTTGGGTACAGCGTCGCACGACCGCGCAATTGTCCGTTAAAATCACACAGTGCCGAATCGCAAAATAGGGCCTGGTCTTTGAGCAGCCAAATCCTCCGGGGCTTAAAGTGGAGTTCCACCCTAATTTAATACTTACCTCCATCTTCTCGCTCCGGGTCACCTGAAAAAGAAATAGATAATAGCATATTTTTTTTTTTTAACTTACCTCGTAGCGAAGAAAATATACTTACCTTACTTCCTTCTTCCTCCTTCCTCGGCCGTGGCCCGTCGTCACTTCCTGGCTCTGCAATGATTCCTGGGAGCTGAACGTCATCGCTCCCAGGAATCATTGCGCCTGCACCGGCCCCGACGTCAGTTCCGGGTCGCGCGCGTCATCCCCTTCTAAACAGCTTCTGGGCATGCCGAAGTTGTGGAGGGGGCAGAAGTTGTGGAGGGATGACGCGTGCGCACCGGAAGTGACGGCGGGGCCGGCACAGGGCATCGTGGGACCGAAGAAGGCGGAAGAAGACGCCGAAGGGGATCTCGCTGGCTTCAAGCTGCCCACATCTGAGATGGCAGCGCTGGACAAGACGTTTTCAAGGTAAGTATTTGTCCTAACAGGTAAGTGCAACCCGGGACAGATCAGAAGCCAGCCATTGAGGAATGTACTAGCCCTGACTGTGCCGGGGGTATTTAAAAAAAAAAAAAAAAAATCCAGGGTGGAACTCCGCTTTAAGTGGTTAATGACAGCTACTTTAAAAAACAGACCCCCCCTACTCTGTCCAAAAAGAAACGTTGGCTTCTAACAAATAAAAGAAAATAGTTGTAGTTTTTCTAAAAGGACCAAATTGTTACATTTCGTTACAATTTTTGATACAAATAGTGCAGAGTGCTTATCTTCCATAAGAGATGACCCACTTACCCTCGATGTCTCGTTCACTTCCGGTGTCCCATTTATCAAACATATAATAACCGTTCTGATCCTAGTCTCCCAACATAGAGGCAAAAAAACCTATTTATCTACTTTTGATAGTAGTGTTAATACAGTTCATATTTTTTTTCCTGTACAGAGAAAAGGCCATTGATTCCAGCATCTGTGTCTCAATTATGGTGTATTATGGAGCCATTTGTCTCAATGTCCACTCTCCATTATTCCTCTTGCACAGCTTTGATAAATTATGGGCATTAAGATACCATTTGCTTTCACACCACCTCTGGAAATGAAAATATTTCCTGCACAACTTGCATTCCTGTCTACATGCTTCGGCACTCGAGGATTGATGAATATTACCTCATCGTTTGTGCCTAGGGGGGGGGCTATGCAGGTCTAAGTAGCCGATGGATCCACCTAAGAGATGTTCTCCTTCACTCCCCTACTTAAAGCGGAGTTCCGGGCACAGAATCGTGTCTGTAGATTTGACGGCATCTGCTTCCTTATCCTTTCCTGTGCCCGAATTGGATATTCCCGGCCTTTTTTTTTTTCCTTACCTTTTTAGAGAGGATAATATACTCACCTTTCCATCGACTTCCTCGGCCGCGGCCCGCGCCTTCACTTCCTGTCCCTCAATGCGTCCTGGGAGCTCTTACTCGTCGCTCCCAGGATGCAATTGGCAGTGACGTAGGCGGCCGGCCGCTCCTCTCATCGCGTTATTTCCAAACAGAATATAACGCGATGATAGGCATCTCTATACTATGCCGATCGCATAGTACTGGACATGCGCGAGATTTCACGCTGGATTCACCGGCCTCCGCCCACTAGAACCAGGAAGAAGGGAAGACATTTCCCCACAACGGACTCGGCGATCCAGGACAAAGATGGCGGCGCTCATCACAAATTTTATGAAGTAAGATTTTATGCTTGCAAACCGATTATTTCATTGTATGAAACAGGATTAGCGGATGTATAGAGGTCTAAGGGTCACTGTTTGGGGGACATTAAAAAAAAAAAAAAAACGATTCTGTGCCCGGAACTCCGCTTTAAGAAGTTGAAGAGTCTTAATCTGAAGAGGACATACCACATTTGGCTGAATATGACTGTCACTTGTCTCTTTCAAACAGTGCTAGAATGCAAAAGCAAAATTTCTTTATGCATTGACATACCTCTTTAGACCCAGTTTGTCTGGACAGTATGATTTGGCACCTTCCACGGGCAGGTACACGTCTACATTCTCCATTGCAGGTGGTGCTCAACTGCAGGCACATAGCAAGGGGAGAGGAAGTCAAGAGAAACATGGTTCCTCTATGGCAGGGGACATCAAACTATGGCCCTCCAGTTGTTCAGGAACTACAATTCCCATCATGCCTAGTCATGTCTGTGAATGTCAGAGTTTTACAATGCTTCATGGGATGTGCAGTTCCGCAACAGCTGGAGGGCTGTAGTTTAGGGATCCCTGCTATATGGTCAGGGGCTGACTGACAACTTTCAGCCCAGGGGGCACATACAAACCAGAGGCCCATGGTGCAGCGAATCAGTCCCCCTTCCACTCTCCCTCTTCCCGTCCTTCTCCTGACCCCCATTCCAGGCTGAAGCCCTGCTCCATGTACTCTCTACTCACCGTCTGAATCCAGGTTCCCAACCTGGCCAGCAGGGGGTGGTTGGGGGGAGCTGGGACAGCTTCTTTGCGGCTGCCTGGGGGAGGAGGGTCTCCAGTGGGGCATGGAACCGGCCTCTGCTTAGACAGTTTACACAATCCATGCTGGGGGGGGGGGGGGGGCGCTCTGTCCTTGTCTTCATCCCTCACTCAGTAGGTCCGTGGTGGGGACTTTTTACTTCTCTTCACCAGGAATCCTTTAAGCATGTCTGTGGCAGAAGCGGTGCAGCCTTTTTACAGGACATCAGAGCAGCCCAGGGAACAATTGCCCCCCTGCCCCCTGGCCCAGTCCTCCCCTGTCAATGGTTTTCAGGATCACTAAAGAAGCTAGCTTGGATTGGATGCTGCCACCCCATGTGACTCTAGCTGCCATGTTGGGTCAGGCAGAGCCTATTTAGGGTGACATGTGCAGAAACTGCGCTAATATCAGTGTATGTCTAGCTGCTCGCACTACAATGGACATGTCATTGCAATAAACAGATAATCAAAGAAAGTGCAGTGCTAAACCAAATCGTAAAAAAAAAAATAAAAAATCCCATAATAAACTGAACAAAATATGTGAAGAAATGTATATAATAACAACAATAATAAAATGACAGTGCAGTCAAAGGGAATAAAGTCCACAGAATAGAAAACATATATCGCAGTGCAGTGAATAATCACAGAACAGGGTCTTGCCACCTTCTGTGCTCCAATCCTCAATGTGAAAACCTTCCACCACTTGTAAAAATGACTGCTTACCAGAAGATATGGACTCAGTTACCCATACAGGTACTGGGTGGGTCAACCACGTTTTGAATGCGTCCAGAAGTGGTACTAGAAGACTCCAAATGTTTCCACACGTAACGATGCGATGAATCCGCTCTGAATCTTCTAGTACCACTCCTGGACACATTTAAAATGTGGTTGACCCAGTACCTGTATGCATAGGTGTCCACAGAACTTGTTTTGGGGGGCATCATTTTAAGGTCACCCAAGCTCCGCCCCTTTTTGCCCCCCCCCCATAGATCCCCTTTAGAGCAGGTCAGGGCCAGGCAAGGGTCCCCATAGATCCCCTTTAGAGCAGGGTCACCATAGATCCAACTTTAGAGCAGGCCAGGGTCCCCATAGATCCCTCTTTAATCTTACCTTTTGACCTATACACCTATATTCCCCATGCTACCAGCTATTCCAGGCACTCCCAGAAAAGAATATATATATATATATATATATATATAGCAAATATGACCCCCTTTAGAGCAGGCCAGGATCCCCATAGATCCTCTTTAGGGCAGGCCAGGGTCCCCATAGATCCCCCTTTAAAGTAGGCCAGGCCAGGGTCCCTATAGATCCCCTTTAGAGAAGGGTCCCTATAGATTCCCCTCTTAGTGCAGGCCAGGAAATTTCTGGGGCCCCTCCTTGCCCATGCTTGTATGTTGTATGGGTAACTGAGTCCATATCTTCTGGTAAGCAGTCATTTTTACAAGTGGTGGAAGGTTTTCACATTGAGGATTGGAGTACAGAAGGTGGCATTACCCTGTTCTGCGTTCTATGTTTTCTATTCTGTGGACTTCATTCCCTTGGACTGCACTGTCAATAGCCTATTTAGGGCCCTGGCTCTAATGCATGCTGGTCACCTGTCTGATAGGGACAGCGATTAGCAGCAGGGAGAGAGTCCAGATGAGGAGGGAAATGAGGGGGGGTATTTGTGTTAAGAGGGGGAATTTGAGGGGTGGCAATGTATAAGAATTGTTCTAGAAGGAGAAATTTGGGGAGTAATGAATTGAGGAGATTTGTGTTGGGAGAGGGGATGGGGGAAGAAGATTTGTACTAGGAGTGGGAATTTTGCGGGGTTTATACTAGAAAGGGTAAAATGGTAGGGGGAAGTAAATTTGTGCTAGGAGGGGAATTTTTTTGTGGGGGGCGATATTTACTAGTAGGGATAATTGGGGGTATTTGTACTAGGAGGGGGAAACTTGGGAAGATTTGTGCTAGGAGGGGGGATTGGGAAGAATTTGTGCTGAGAGGAGGGATTTATAGTGTGGGGTGGCGGGTGATTTGTGCTCAGAGGGGAATTTGAGGGGTAGAGGATATGTACTAGGAGGATGGGAATTTTTTTCAGGGGGGGGGTGGATTTTGGAATGTAAATTCAAAAGTTTTTTGTTATCTTAATGCATTCTGTACATTAGGATTAAAAAAAGCCTTCTGTGTGCAGCAGCAGCAGCCCCCCTCCCCCCTGTACTTACCTGAGCCCATTTTTATCCAGTGATGTTGCAGGAGTGTCTCAGCTGCCCTGGGACTCCCCTTCTCATTGGCTGAGACAGCTGCGTGGTGTGATTGGCTGTCATGTAAAGTCAGTCAGACAATCAGGAGAGAGAGAGGGTGGAGGCGCATTGCACTCTGAGTCTGAATGGACACAGGGAGCTCTGACTCAGCTTGGGTGCCCCCACAACAAGCTTCTTGCTGTGGGGGCACTCAACAGGAGGGAGGGGCCAGGAGCGCCAAAGAGGGACTCAAAAAATATCAGGATATGGGCCACTCTGTACAAAACCAGCTGCACAGAGAAGGTAAGTATAACTTGTTTGTTATTTATTTATTTATTTTTTTTTAAACAAGACTTTACAATAACTTTAAGCTGGGGGCATATGGGGAATGGGAGAATTTGAGCGGGGGGGGGGGGGGGGGGTTAATGCTGGGAAAGGGATTTCAGCAGGGGGCAGGTTTTTCTTGGGAGGAGGGGGAATTTATGCTTACGGGTAAGCATGCAGATTAGTGCTCGATTTTCGGGGGTGGGTATTTTTTCTGACACATAATGCTCATACATCTTGAGGGAGGGGGTGGGGGGGGGGTTCAATTTTGCCCTGGGCTCTTGATGACCTTGTACTCACAAATGAGTGATGATAAAACACATAAAACCACAATGGAACCGGTCGCCTCCAAAGTATCCAGGGAATCCCTGTACTGGATGACGTGATGATGTATGGCTGGGCTGACGCGTTTCGAGGGACGACTCTCTTCCTCAGAGCCAAAACGTGCTACTTGAATACTTGTTTTATCATCACTCGTTTGTAAGTACAATATGTGTTGTCTTTGGATCCTAATAAACCTTTTTTAGTGGTAATGCATAAGGTTGGCGCGCCCTTCTTTTGCTGTCTTTTAGTGTACTTTGGATACCTTTGGTCCTAAAGGGGCAGCAAGACCTTGAGTGGTGCATACCAAGACCATATTATTACTTATCCTCCATTACACACCACACAAGCGCAGGAGAATTGTTGTTTTCTAGATGACCTTGTCCTGGCACTGCATGGAGGGTCCATCAAGAATTGAACGCATTAGCACTTAACAGGAGGGCAGGACAGAGGGAGATACCTACATCAAATTAGTGAACACTCTGGAGTGGCTCAAAACCACCACTAGATGTCAGGCTACTATACAAAAATAACAAGCTGATGTAAGTCAATAAAACAACAAAAATACACATAAGTGGGACAGAACAGTCACAATGATAATGACCTCTGTTTGTGAAAATACTTTGATGCAATCAAGTGGATCTGAATCTTTGGGTTATTGATCCACGTGCATTCAGACCAGAAGTTTTCCCTTCACTCTGACACTCTGCATACCCCCCCCCCCCCCCCCGATCCTTTACTCAGAAAATATTGAAGCTGTTGGATCCGTATGGCAACCCAGAAGAAGGACAACACAGGTGGCCATTTTAAACAAAGCCATGAGGAGATGTGAAGGACATCTTTGAATGTGTTTCATAAGCCTTCCTGAAGAAGTCATCATCCCTGCATCGTGATTGTGGTGTTGGTTTTTAATGCATTATCCTTGATCGCTAAATGTCTACTTTTCTGAAGATACAATATCGAAGCTCATCTTTCGCCAACAGATCTATATCAGGTTGTAAAACGGACGTAGGAATTGCAGCAGGCCAGTCCCACTGACACTACTGAAGATGTTGGATCTGTATGGCAACCCAGCAGAAGTAGATAAGCAACGGCAACCTCATTCTTTACCTCAGGACTAATTTCCCTTAAAACCCAATGAAACTCTCACTTTAACCTCCCTGGCGGTATGATTCTTTCGGATTTTAGGTGCTGAAAGCAGTACCATTATTTTGCATGTAATTCTTAACAATGAGCAGCTAAAACCAACTATATACATATGATTCTTTTTTTACTGTGCTTTCTTCTTTGTAACATCTCGGGTATGATAAAGTTTGAAACACAAAATCATAAATTATAATATAATAAATAACTATAAATAAGTTAAAGTATGTATTATGTATACATGTATATATACTGTATATACACACACACACATATACATATATATATATATATATATATATATATATATATATATATATATATATATATATATATATATATATATATATATATATATATATACATATACAGTAAAACCTTGGTTTGAGAGTAACTTGGTTTGAGAGCGCTTTGCAAGACAAGCAAATTTTTCTAAATACATTTTGACTTGATATACAAGCAATGTCTTGATATACAAGTAGTGTTGTCACGTCACAACTGGGTATAAAAGAGAAGAGAGGCGCCTCTAAGTGTAGTAATATGGTTACATTTAATGAAGGTTCATTATTTAGTAGCTCACATGGTTGATGATTAAAACAGGCACATCTAAGTATGCAAGCATCCGGGGTAAAGCTGTCCACATAGACCGTCCTCCGCACTGCCATCTTCATCACACCCTTCCACACTGCGCTCCACGAGCGATTCAAAGTCTCGCTTTCAGATCACTCTACTGCAGGGTAGTCTTCCCAATCACAATTGCAGACTGAAATCAGTGAGAGCCAGTGGTTCAGAAGACGGTCTATGTGGACAGCTTTACCCCGGATGCCGGCATACTTAGATGTGCCTCTTCTAATCATCAACCATGTGAGTTGCTAAATGTTGTACCTTCATTAAATGTCCCCATATTGCTACACTTAGAGGCGCCTCTCTTCTCTTTTATATTCTGTAGCTCCTGCTGGATTTTGCTTCTAATCCCCTAGTGGAGGCGCCATTTGTGGATGGAAATTTTATGATGACACAACCTATCACATTGCTATAATCTTTGTATATAGACTATAAACTGAAAGACTTATGAATAAAAATTATTCAGCCCCTTTACTTTATGTGCAGCAAACTCTCTCCAGAAGTTCAGTGAGGATCTCTGAATGATCCAATGTTGACCTAAATGACTCATGATGATAAATAGAATCCACCTGTGTGTAATCAAGTCTCCGTATAAATGCAACTGCACTGTGATAGTCTCAGAGGTCCGTTTAAAGTGCAGAGAGCATCATGAAGAACAAGGAACACACCAGGCAGGTCCGAGATACTGTTGTGGAGAAGTTTAAAGCTGGATTTGGATACAAAAAGATTTCCCAAGCTTTAAACATCCCAAGGAGCACTGTGCAAGCGATAATATTGAAATGGAAGGAGTATCAGACCACTGCAAATCTACGAAGACCTGGCCGTCCCTCTAAACTTTCAGCTCATACAAGGAGAAGACTGATCAGAGATGCAGCCAAGAGGCCCATGATCACTCTGGATGAACTGCAGAGATCTACAGCTGAGGTGGGAGACTCTGTCCATAGGACAACAATCAGTCGTATACTGCACAAATCTGGCCTTTATGGAGGAGTGGCAAGAAGAAAGCCATTTCTTAAAGATATCCATAAAAAGTGTTGTTTAAAGTTTGCCACAAGCCACCCCGGGAGACACCAAACATGTGGAAGAAGGGGCTCTGGTCAGATGAAACCAAAATCAAACTTTTTAGAAACAATGCAAAACGTTATGTTTGGCGTAAAAGCAACACAGCTCATCACCCTGAACACACCATCCCCACTGTCACACATGGTGGTGGCAGCATCATGATTTGGGCCTGCTTTTCTTCAGCAGGGACAGGGAAGATGGTTAAAATTGATGGGAAGATGGATGGAGCCAAATACAGGACCATTCTGGAAGAAAACCTGATGGAGTCTGCAAAAGACCTGAGACTGGGACGGAGATTTGTCTTCCAACAAGACAATGATCTAAAACATAAAGCAAAATCTACAATGGAATGGTTCACAAATAAACATATCCAGGTGTTAGAATGGCCAAGTCAAAGTCCAGACCTGAATCCAATTGAGAATCTGTGGAAAGAACTGAAAACTGCTGTTCACAAACGCTCTCCATCCAACCTCACTGAGCTCGAGCTGTTTTGCAAAGAGGAATGGGCAAAAATGTCAGTCTCTCGATGTGCAAAACTGATAGAGACATACCCCAAGCGACTTACAGCTGTAATCGCAGCAAAAGGTGGCGCTACAAAGTATTAACTTAAGGGGGCTGAATAATTTTGCACGCCCAATTTTTCAGTTTTTTATTTATTAACAAAGTTTGAAATATCCAATAAATTTCGTTCCACTTCATGATTGTGTCCCACTTGTTGTTGATTCTTCACAAAAAAATTACAGTTTTATATCTTTATGTTTGAAGCCTGAAATGTGGCAAAAGGTTGAAAAGTTCAAGGAGGCCGAAAACTTTTGCAAGGCACTGTATATATATATATATATATATATATATATATATATATATATATATACATAAAAAGTACAGTAAAACTGCAGGAAAGGGCACTGGGGGGGGGGGCAAGCGAATGTGAATTTATTTTATTTTGCATTGTATCAGTGTGTTTGGTGTGTTTTACTTTTAAATTTTCCACCGGTTCCACACCCCTGTGAACGTCACGTCGCAGGAGACGGAAGCCGTGTCACAGAGAGCATCGGGAGGAAGATCCGAGCAGCACACTGCCGAGATACATCGCTGGATCCCGGTGACAAGGTAAGTAACCCCTCTACCAGGATCCAGCGATCTTCCTAGCGGTACCCCGAGTGTGGCTTGGGGTTACCGTTTTTTGGCACTGAAATTTAACCCCGAGCCACACTCGGGAATACTGCTAGGAAGGTTAAATCAGCTAGATACATTCCCAGTACATCAAACCAACAGGAGTTTAATCTCTTACATTTTCTTTCTAAAGCAGCTACAGCTGAGTAGAAAAGAATGTCCCCTGCCTGCAACTGCAGAGAAGGTCCGTCATGCCCCCTGCTGAGTAAGACCTAATGCTCTACAATGAACAAAGTTCATATTCCTGCCTAACTTCCTGGCTCTGACCACTGCTTTCCTACAGACAGCTCTCTGCTGTATACTGGCAGGTGACAGGTCTTTCTACGCAGGCTGTGGCTGCTTTCTAAAGAAAATTAAGTTTAAAAAAAAAATACAATCTAAAGCATTAAATTTACTCCAACAGCAGAGGAGAATTTCAGGAGAGGAAGGAGCAGAGTCCTCCAGCAGAGTATTTCAGGAGAGCAAAGTTAGTTTTAGGAAAGAGCAGAGTATTTTAGAGGAGGAGTTAGCCCCGGTTCACACTATGATTTGCACAGGAATGCACAGCACATTTGGTGCAATCTAAACCCATTCATTTTCTATTCTATTCTTTTATCTTATATTCTATTCTGTTCTGATCCATTCTGTTCTATACTTTTATTTTATATTATATTCTAGTTGAGTTTTCTGTATTCTATATTATTTTATTCTATTCTAGTCTATTCTAATTTATTTTATGCTGATGTATTCTATTCTATTTCTTTCAATTCATTTCAATTCTATTTGATTTGATTTTTTTTTTCCTATTCTATGAAGCAATCCAAGTAGTAATCATCTTATTTCACTTTTACACCTTACTGTATTTATTGCTGTATTATAATTAGTTATTTTGTTATGTTATTTGTTATGTTATTTCACCTCACTATGATTTATTTCATATTTGTTAAAATTTTTTACTATTGTGATTTCAAAATTCGACTACACCCGAATCTCCGAATAATGAAAATTTCATCCAAATTTTGATTCGTTCGTAGATGTTTAACTGCCACGGATTCTAAGTGGATGGGGACAATCCATTCAATTAAAAAAATGGATCATGTTTGGCCAGCTTAAAATGGTTCTAAAGCCGCATCAGCATCCCTCCTCACCCCCCCCCCTTTTTTACGTACCTGAGTATTCATTTGATCCAGCCCCGTGCACATCTGCAGCTCTTCTCTGCCCTCACTTCCAGGCCTGGCTGGCTTTGCTGGGGCACCGGTAGCCAAGTGCTGTCAATCAAAGCCAGTGACGAGGGAACGGAGGGCAGGGCTGAGTACCACTGTCTATGTCAATGGATGTGGCAGCGGGGCTCAGGAGTGCGCATGAGTGCCACATGTAAAACGACTTCCCATGGGGCACTGAACAGCGAGAAGGAGTCAGGAGCCCCAGTGAGGGGGGGGGGGGGGGGGTTGGACCCAAGAAGAGGAGGTTTGGGGCTGCTCTGTGCAATTCAAGTACAAGTACAGTATCTCGAAAAAGTAAGTACACCCCTAACATTTTTTTTTTAATATTTTATTATACCTTTCATGTGACAACACTGAAGAAATGACACTTTGCTACAATGTAAAGTAGTGAGTGTACAGCTTGTATAACAGTGTAAATTTGCTGTCCCCTCAAAATAACTCAACACCCAGCCATTACTGTCTAAATCCCTGGCAACAAAAGTGAGTACACCCCTAAGTGAAATGTCCAAATTAGGCCCAAGTAGCCATTTTCCCTCCCCGGTGTCATGTGACTCGTTAGTGTTACAAGGTCTCAGGTGTGAATGGGGAGCAGGCGTGTTAAATGTGGTGTTATCCCTCTCACTCTCTCATACTGGTCATTGGAAGTTCAACATGGCACCTCATGGCAAAGAACTCCCTGAGGATCTGAAAAAAAAGAATTGTTGCTCTACATAAAGATTGCCAAGGCAGGATACAGGTCTACTTGCTCTATCATAACCAACGAGTTCTGGAAGGAACAGCAACTTAAAATAGTCCACCGGGCTTATTCTCCCTTTACTTTCTCCCTCACCGCCAATGCTCCGCAAAAATGTGCATGGTGCTTGACTAACAGACCAACTTTATCTCACAGGTTTTGGTCCTGTCCCGCCACCTCGAAATTCTGGAAGGAGGTGGAAAGCTATGCCCAACGGATCACAGGCCTTGCACCAACTGGACACCCACTTTTACTGCTGTTTGGTTGCCTAGATGGTTGTTCACTGGGCTTAGCCAAAACCCAAACCGAAATTCTTTCCGCAAATAAAGCTTGGCTGTCTACCTACTACATGGTAGCCAGGAGAGCCATACTTCATAACTGGATTAATTACAGCCCTCCTACCCTGCAAGAGGTCACTTCGGAACTTACGAAGCTCCTCAATAGAGACACCATCAATGCTTGGATTTTCACAGGCCTCAATAGTAAATTCTACATGAAATGGGACACATACATCACTATCACATACCCAACATACTCCTGCTCCTCCTGGATAGACTCTTTTTTCCAGGCAACTCCTTCAAATTCTTTATCTGACTCCAGTCTGCCTACCAATTCATCTACACCAGCCATTCCGCAATGCCCTTAACTTACTGAGTTATAGCCCTCATTCGTTTCCCATCTTTGAGTCTGAGATGGACTTTAATACGCTTGCCGGTAGCTGATGAGTGACTTTAGCCTGAGTGCCCCAAACCTGTCGTGCCCTAAAGTGTGGGTGCACTCCATCGTGCACCTGTACTTTACACATTCATGATGTAGAGTGCTCCTGGGAGTGCCATTCCCGTCTCTATTTCTACTATATGGGAACCTAGGAATGCAACATAATGCTTGATATTTTGGTTATTTTTCAGGTGTGATTGCGCTCCTCCTATATTTCTTCATAGGTTCCCACCTTACCTTCTCCCCTCCTCGTTATTACTTGCCTTGCCTTTCCCAACCCTTCCCTCCCCCCTCTTCTCCTACAGTCCTAACTTCCAACATCCCTCCTCCTCCATCTCTCCCCTTACCCCCCCCCCTTTCACTGCTATCCTTCCCTAATCACTATGGTAGTTTGGATTTATTAGTCTTTTCTGGTTCTCTTGTTTAAATAGCAGTTTTCAATTCAACCGTTTAGATGTTGTTTTGCTGAACCTTGGCTATTCTGTTATTTTGGAAAATTTCAATAAAACAATAAAACTTTATTTGAAAAAAAAAAAAAAAAAAAGATTGCCAAGACCCTGAAACTGATCTGCAGCACGGTGGCCAAGACCATACAGCGGTTTAACAAAACCTCACCATGGTCGACCAAAGAAGTTGAGTGCACATGCTCAGCTTCAAATCCAGAGGTTGTCTTTGGGAAATAGATGTATGAGTGCTTCCAGCATTGCTGCAGAGGTTGAAGGGGTGGGGGGGTCAGCCTGTCAGTGCTCAGACCATACGCCACACACTGCATCAAATTGGTCTGCATGGCTGTCGTCCCAGAAGGAAGTCTCTTCTAAAGATAAAACAAAAAAGAGACTAGGCGCCGCTAAGTGTAGCAAAGTGACTTTATTGCACAACAATAGTGTAGACTCACATGGAAGCTAATGCGTGTCCTCAGGGCGAATGGCGCTTCCGCCCTCTGGCTGGCCATTAGCCGGGAGATGACGCTGTTGGAGAGGCCAATGGAAGAGATAGGATCAGGCCGAGGCAGAGGTGGACCGCAAGCGTCACAGGTGGAGCCTCACGGACGTCCACCTGTGAGGTGTACTTACTTTTGTGAGATATTGTAAGTATATACATGTTTGTTATCTAAAAAAATATATATATTGTACCTTTACAATCACTTTAATTCAGGAGAGGAGAGTTAGAAAGAGTAAAGAGAGGATTAAATTAGCAAAATCCTCCAAAGGACAGAGAAGAGACATCATGTGGAATGGCAACTTTTCTAAACTCATCTCAAAATGAAAAAAAAATATATATATTTTCCAAAAAGTCTAAAAATGATGGAAGTTCCCCCATCATCTCATTTGCTCAGTTCAGCAATCAGAGTTGATTTACTGCCTATTGACAGCTCCTCTCCGAATTTATAACAAGCCATTGAACTGTGATTCTTGTTGGCAGCTGATGTTCCAAAGCCTGCTCATTAACTTCTACAATGGCCCAACTTCTCCAGCCTGGTCATTAAATATCAAAGTGCAAAACTAGATGGAAAATTCAATAAACCCCCAAATGAGTATCGGCATCAAAATCTTCTCGTTACTCTCCAAAACACCATCCGGTCTCTCTTCTAAATTGCAGTTTATTAAGGGTGAGATGTATAAAGTAGTATGGATTAGTGATCAGGTAGAGCCTCCAAACACAACCCACACTGCTCATTAACTGGACATCTACTAACGAGACAGCATGTCCACTTTTACCGCTAGTAAAGAAGGCAACGTCAAACCACGTGCCATCGCAAGGTTCATCAAACTGTTACACTGTAATGTATTATAAGAATTTCTGTTTTTTTTTTTTAAAAAAGATCAGATTAACAAATCAAAAAAAAAAAAAAACCTTACACATAGAGTTATGTAAGAACAATAATGGTTTATTAAAATGTTTTTTACAGTGGACCTAGAGGTCTAGCTATACCCTGATCTATTTTTTGGGTTCTGACACTACGATCCATTCACAAAACTTCTACATTAGTCATGTCACTATAAATTTTCAAACCTCATCAGTACAGCTGAAAACAACTGTCACTTTTTTGATGAGTCTACTTCTGATGTATTAGCTTCATTAGTTGAGCCTACTGTCCTAATTCCTTAGAGGAAAATAACTGTCACTTTTTTGATAAGTTTACTTCTCCTGATGTATTAGCTTTATTAATCACTTCTGGCCCGGAAGCATTTTCCCCCATAACCACTTTAAGACCGGAAGGATTTGCCCCCTTAATGACCAGGGGGTGACCAGAGAGTGAGAGCGATAACACCAATTTAACACACCTGCTTCCCATTCTCACCTGAGACCAGCGCTTCAAGTGGCCCAAAAGAGGTGCCGGTACTCTATTATAGCCTATAAATCCCCCCCCCCACCCCACATCAGGGTCCCCACAGAGCACCCCCCCCCCCCTGGCCTGGGCTGGGACTCTGGAGCAGGGGGACTCACTGGTGGTGACTGGTCTGGCTCTGGAGTGGGAAATATTCTTGGTGGTGACAATTGAGGGCGCAGATGTCCAAAATGAGCGTACTGGTACGCTAAGGCACACGGAGAGGTGGCGGTATGCTCAAGAGCCATATTTGGAAGTGGCGGTACCGAGTAGCAGTGCATGCCGGCCCACTTAACCTTCCTAGTGGTATTCCCGAGCGTGACTCGGGGTTAAATTTTAGAGCCAAAAGCGGTAACCCCGAGCCACACTCGGGGTACCGCTAGGAAGATCCCTGGATCCTGGTAGAGGTTTTACTTACCTTTTCTCCGGGATCCAGTGAAGAATGCAGGCGGTATGCGGCGGCGGAGCTTCCTCCCGATCATTTGCGAGCCTCGGCTTCCGTCTCCGCCGACGTGACGATCGCAGGGGGGTGGAACGGGCAGCAAATTCAAATGTAAAACACACCAAACACACTGATACCATTCAAAATAAAATAAATTTACATTACATTGCCCCCCAGTGCCCTTTCCTGCAGTTTTACTGTACTTTTTATGTATATATATACACGTATATATATATATATATATATATATATATATATATACACGTATATATATATATATATATATATATATATATATATATATATATATATATATATATATATATATACGTAATTCTTGTGAATGAGCAGCCCAAACCAACTGTATACATTATATATATATATAAATATATATATATATATAATATATGTATACATATATATATATATATATATATATATATATATATATATATATATATATATAATATATATAATAAATGTATACAGTTGGTTTGGGCTGCTCATTCACAAGAATTACATGCAAAATAATGGTACCGCTTTCAGCACCTAAAATCCAAAAAAATCATACCGCCAGGGAGGTTAAAGCACTGCCTGAGACCTTGTAACACTAACGAGTCACATGACACCGGGGAGGGAAAATGGCTATTTGGACCCAATTTGGACATTTTCACTTAGAGGTGTACTCACTTTTGTTGCCAGCGGTTTAGACATTAATGGCTGTGTGTTGAGTTATTTTGAGGGGACAGCAAATTTACACTGTTATACAAGCTGTACACTCACTACTTTACATTGTAGCAAAGTGTCATTTCTTCAGCGTTGTCACATGAAAAGATAGAATAAAATGTTGACAAAAATGTGAGGGGTGTACTTACTTTTGTGAGATACTGTATATAGTATGTAAAATGACGGCTATATATGTGTATATCATATACAATGGATGTGCTAATATATGAAAAATAACGGGCAAAAAGAGTCTGAATGATTGTGCCTACTTACCCATCAGTAGGCTCCTTGTTTTTGGATTTTGTGCTTTAAGTGAGGACATGGAAATATCTTCTGTTCTATGATGGAAATGCCGCATCTCCAGATACAGTGTAATAAGAAATACACGTTCATACAAAGCAATCCTGAACACTCCCTGCACACCGGTCTTGTTTTATGCTGATCAAAGCCCCTTCTGCTCTTGGCCCGTTGCGGTTATCTACCTTGCCGTGAGATCATAAAAGTTATAAAGACAAAAGAAGCTTTGATTACGAGCTTCCAAGTCCTGTCAAAGTCTATATCGAGAGTGAGTATATACCGGAGGTATTAAGGGTGAGAGGATTTCATTGGGGCTTTCTATTACAGTAGCAGAATTGTATTATGGTAAAGCTTTATTGCAGATTTATTAGGGGGCAGTTCACACCAGAGCGCAGTGCAGGAAACCAGCGTTCAGTGCATGTTTCCTGCACCGCATTCAAAATGCACTGCACTTGCGATCTGCAGAGAGTGACTTAACCACTCCAGCCCTGGAAAGGTTTACCCCACTTCATGAGCAGGCCATTTTTTGCGATACAGCGCTGTGTTAATATAATTTACAATTGCGCTGTCGTGCAATTGTCAATTATATATATATATATATATATATATATATATAAAATTGATGTCCTTTTTCCCCACAAATAGAGCTTTCTTTTGGTTGTGTTTGATCATGTCTGCGGTTTTTATTTTTTTGCGCAATAAACTAACAAAGACAGTTTTGAAAAAAAAAAAAAAATATATCTATATTTTTTACTTACATATCCAATAAAAAAAATCTAATTTATTCATCAATGTAGGCCAATATGTATTCTGCTACATATTTTTGATTAAAAAAAATCCCAATAAGTGTATATTGATTGGTTTGTGCAAAAGTTATCTTGTCTACCAGGGCCAGACTGGCAACTTTCAGCCCAGGGGACAAGTACAAACCAGAGACCCATGGTGCAGCGACCCAGTCCCCCTCCCACTTTTCCTCTTCCCGTCCTCCTCCTGACCACCATTCCAAGCTGAAACTCTGCTCCAGGTACTCTCCACTTACCGGCTGAATCCGGGTTTTTCGACCTGGCCAGCAGGGGGTGGCTGGGGGGAGCTGGGACAGTGAAGGCTGGCTAGGGGAGAAGAGTCTCCAGTGGGGCATGGAACCAGCCTCTGCTCAGACACAGTTTACACCATCCATGCTGTGGGAGGGGGGTGCGGGGGGGGGGGGACTAGGCCTGCGCTCTGTCCTTGTCCTCATCCTACACTCAGTAGGTCAGCAGTGGGGACTTTTTTTTTCCTCTTCACCAGGAATCCTTTAGGCATGTCTGTGGCAGAAGCAGTGCAGCCCTTTTACGGGGCATCAGAGTGGCCCAGGGGGAAATTGCCCCCCCTGCCCCAGTCCTCCCCTGGCGTCTAAAAACTAGGGGATAGATTTATGGAATTTGTATTTATTTATTTTTTACTAATAATGGCGGCGATTAGCGACTTTTTGTAGGACTGCAATATTGCGGCAGGAAAATTGGACACTAACTGACACTTTTGACATTTTTTTGGGGACCAGTGACACTAATACAGTGATCAGTGCTAAAAAAAAAATGCATTTTTTTTTTTTACTAGTTATGGTGGCGATCAGCAATTTTTAGTGGGACTGCGACATTGTGGCAGTCAAATCTGACACTAAGTGACACTTTTCGGGGACCAATGACACCAATACAGTGATCAGAGCTAAAATAAAAATGCACTGCCACTGTATAAATGAAACTGGCAGGGAAGGGGTTAACATCAGGGGCGATCAAAGGGTTAAATGTGTACCTAGGGAGTGATTACTAACTGTGTGGGGGAGGGGCCTAACTGGAGGAAGATAGCGATCCGTGTTCCTTCTTAGCAGAAACACCACAAGATCTCCATCTTCCTCTGTGACAGAACGGCAGTTTTCCTTGTTTACATAGGCAGACCGCCATTCTGCCTCTTCTCCAAACAATTGGCGGGTCCTGGTGGACATCGCGTCTGACAGACCCGCTGATTGGCTCCTGCCGTGTCCAATCACAGTGGGAGTGGGTCACCGGCGGGGTGCGAACGCGCCCCAGACCCAGAGCATGACCTGATGTATAAGTATGTCGGTTCGCACAGGAGGGCCAACCTGCCGCAGAAGAGGATGGAGAAAAAGAAGAAGGAGGGGAGCAGGAGAAGAAGACACTGAAGACAGAGAAGAAAGAGAAGGAGAAAATGAAAATGGAGGAAAAGGAGCAGGAGAAGAGGGAGAAGGGTGAGAAGGTAATGGAGAACAAGAAGGAGGAGGAGCAGGAGGAATGTGAGAAGGAGAAGAAGAAGACAGTGAAGATGGAGAAGAAAGAGAAGGAGAAGAAGATGAATGGGAAGAAGAAGATGGAGAAAAAAAGATGGAGAAAAAAAAAGGAGTGAGAGAAGATGGAAAAGAAGAAAGAGAAGAAGGAGAACAAGAACAAGGAGAAGGAGAAGGAGAGGGAGAAGGAGAAGGAGAAGAATAAGACAATGAAGCTGGAGGAAAGGGAGAAGACAGAAAATAAGAAAGGAAAGAAGTAGAAGAAGATGAAGGAGAACAAGAAGAAGGAGGAGGAGCAGGAGAATTGATGTGAGAAGGAGAAGAAGACAGTGAAGATGGAGAAGAAAGAGAAGGGGAAGAAGAAGTTGGAGGAAAAGAAAGGAGCGGGAGAAAATGGAAATGAAGAAAGAGAAGAAGCAGGAGAGGGAGAAGTAGGGGAAGAAGAAGAAGATGGAGAAGAAGGAGAACAAGAAGAAGGAGGAGGAATAGGAGAAGGAGAAGACAGTAAAGCTGGAGGAAAAGGAGAAGAAGACAGAAAGGAAGAAGGGAGAGAAGTATACAGTAACAAGATGAAGGAGAACAAGTAGAAGGAGGAGGAGCAGGAGAAGGAATGTGAGAAGGAGAAGAAGACAGTGAAGATGGAGAAGAAAGAGAAGGAGAAGAAGTTGAATGGGAAGAAGAAGATGGAGAAAAAAAGATGGAGAAAAAAGGAGCGGGAGAAGATGGAAAAGAACAAAGAGAAGAAGGAGAACAAGAACAAGGAGAAGGAGAAGAAGAAGACAATGAAGCTGGAGGAAAGGGAGAAGACGACAGAAAATAAGAAAGGAAAAAAGTAGAAGAAGATGGAGAACAAGAAGAAGGAGGAGGAGCAGGAGAATGAATGTGAGAAGGAGAAGAAGAAGACAGTGAAGATGGAGAAGAAAGAGAAGGAGAAGAAGTTGAATGGGAAGAAGAAGATGGAGAAGAAAAGATGGAGAAAAAAGGAGCGGGAGAAGATGGAAAAGAACAAAGAGAAGAAGGAGAACAAGAACAAGGAGAAGGAGAAGAAGAAGACAATGAAGCTGGAGGAAAGGGAGAAGACGACAGAAAATAAGAAAGGAAAAAAGTAGAAGAAGATGGAGAACAAGAAGAAGGAGGAGGAGCAGGAGAATGAATGTGAGAAGGAGAAGAAGAAGACAGTGAAGATGGAGAATAAAGAGAAGGAGAAGAAGATGAAGGGGAAGAAGAAGGTTGAGAAAAAAGAAGGAGCGGGAGAAAATGCAAAAGAAGAAAGAGAAGAAGCAGGAGAGGGGAACTAAGGGTAAGAATGAGAAGAAGATGAAAAAGAAGGAGAACAAGAAGGAGGAGGAGTAGGAGAAGGAGAACAAGAAGACAGTGAAGCTGAAGGAAAAGGAGAAGAAAACCGAAAAGAAGAAGGGAAAGAAGTAGAAGAAGATGAAGGAGAACAATAAGAAGGAGGAGGAGCAGGAGAAGGTATGTGAGAAGGAGAAGAAAAAGACAGCGAAGATGGAGAAGAAAGAAAAGGGGAAGAAGATGAAGGGGAAGAAGAAGATGGAGAAAAAAAAAGGAGCGGGAGAAAGTGGAAAAAAAGAAAGAGAAGAAGCAGGAGAGGGAGAAGTAAGAGAAGAAGCAGGAGAGGGAGAAGTAAGAGAAGAAGCAGGAGAGGGAGAAGTAAGAGAAGAAGCAGGAGAGGGAGGAATAAGAGAAGAAGCAGGAGAGGGAGGAGTAAGAGAAGAAGCAGGAGAGGGAGAAGTAAGAGAAGAAGCAGGAGAGGGAGGAATAAGAGAAGAAGCAGGAGAGGGAGGAATAAGAGAAGAAGCAGGAGAGGGAGGAGTAAGAGAAGAAGCAGGAGAGGGAGAAGTAGGGGAAGAAGAAGATGGAGAAGAAGGAGAACAAGAAGAAGGAGGAATAGGAGAAGGAGAAGACAGTAAAGCTGGAGGAAAAGGAGAAGAAGACAGAAAAGAAGAAGGGGAAAAAAGTAGAAGAAGATGAAGGGAACAAGAAGAAGAAGGAGGAGGAGCAGGGGAAGGAATGTGAGAAGGAGAAGAAGAAGACAGTGAAGATGGAGAAGAAAGAGAAGGGGAAGAAGATGCAGAGGAAGAAGAAGAGGGAGGAAAAAAAAGGAGCTGGAGAAAATGGAAAAGAATAAAGAGAAGAAGCAGGAGAGGGAGAAGTAAGAGAAGAAGCAGGAGAGGGAGAAGTAAGAGAAGAAGCAGGAGAGGGAGAAGTAGGGGAAGAAAAAGAAGATGGAGAAGGAGAACAAGAAGGAGGAGCAGGAGAAGGAGTGAGCAAAGGAGAAGAAGAACAGGACAACAGTGAAGCCAGAAAAGAATAATAGAAGAAGAAGATGGAAAGGAAGAAGAAGTAGAAGGAGAAGAAAGATAGGGAGAAGGAGAAGTAGACAGAAGACTGAAAAGAAGGAGCAGAAGGAAAATGAGAGGGAGAAGTGGAAGAAGTAGAAGAGGGAAAGGGTGAGGGAGAAGGATTACTCTACCAACATGTGAAATTTGAAAGTTAATAAAAAAGGTATGCACACTTTGTATCACTTTTGGTACAGCCCTCATAAATGGGCTAAGAAGCAAGAACAATGCATTCCTACACAGTTTGTGACGGTTGGCTTTCTACCTGTTTATTATAGTAGGAATGTAGGAGACAGAATCCAGATAAAACAGTCTGTTCAGACACCTCCATCCCAGAGAGATCCATCAGATCCTGTCTGTATTACCCACGCTCGTCTGCATAGTGGGAGTCTCAGCGGGGGGCCCCTGATCCCTAATTAGAAACATGAGTCATCTTTATACATCTGCAGACAATGAGCGAAGAAGACGAATGAGTTTTGGCAAATAACACATTTATTGCTTTATGCTCCACTAATGTGCTCTGAGCTCGGTGAGATTGTTCTGTTATTTAAGAAATATATTGTGGAATACATCAAGGGAGACAGACAGCATTAACACACCGGAAAAATTTATACCTGTTCCAAATCACGCTTTTGTTCGAAAGATGAAGGATTGAAAGGGCAACGTCAACCAAACAATCTAAATAGACAGCTGCAATGTACAGATAGGGGGAAAAAAAGCTTTACAGGTCAGATTAAAGAGGACCTGTCAGAACATATTCCTAGCAACATACTGTACAACAGCAGTATAGATTTTCAGAAAAGTTCCAACTTTTATGATCAAAAATCCACCCTTGAGCTCCAGCTTGGGCTAAGATGATGTCATCAGTCTGCTGCAGGAAGAGGAAACATTTTCTAAGTTCCCCGCCACTCCCGCATACCTGCCAACTGTCCCGTTTTTCCCGGGACAATCCCGGCAAATAGGAGCCTGTCCCGGGTAATTTACATTGTCCCTGTTAATCAGGGACAATGTAAATCATTAAAAAAAAAAAAAAAATTGTTAATTTTGTTCGCTCTCACCCCAGCTATGTGTTGTAGTTCTGGCAGCAGGTTGTCTCTCTCTCGGTGCCCGCTCACTCTTCCCGCCTGTCGCAAATTTAACGTGTCACCGGAGGCAGGGTGTCAGCATGGTGCACTTTCCGAAATCCACCAGCAGGGGGAGGCAGAGCACCTTCCGACAAGCTGACACTTTAGAATTGCAGGGAATTGTGATGAGAATTTTAAACTTTAGGCAGAAGTAGTGCAGCTGAATGGGAGAATATTTCCAACTTTAGGCGGAGATTAATTATGCAGAGTGGGCGGAGCTTCAGGGAAGTGGTTGTGGTGGTAAGTAATTGATAGCTGTGCTGCAAAGTGTCCCTGGAAATTTTTTTCAAATGTTGGCAACTATGCTCCCGTAGAGATCAGACTGCATTATTATAACCTTGTATCTTTGTCAGACATTTGCAAACACAGCCTAGAACTGCACAGGCACCAGGGTTTATATTATGCTGAGCTTAGTCCAGGAATTAGATGGTGATCCTGGATGATGGCTAAATAAAGATGGTGCCATTCTTCTAGAGAGAATCCCAGATATCCAACACTAGGTTCACTTTCAAAAGAAAATCCACATGTTCCTTTGATCCTTCCACTCTTCCAGTTCTTCAGACTCTCTGCCTATGCCTTCGTCCATGTCCAACCTGCTTTAAGTTTTATTAATAAACATCACTACCCTACTGATGTTCAATTTATGCTCTCCCTTATAAGCTCCTCCTTCTCTGACCCATTAGCTTAAAATGCAGACACTCCCACAGCAAGCCTGATTTTAGCTTTCAGCTACCATCCTCAGCAGTGGGCATGGGTTCATTTAAAGGGTAACTCCACTTTCATAGGGAAAAAAATCAACAAATAAAGAAAAAACAATATAGCGTATACAATTGCGACACAAATCATATTGTAATTGAATGTTATTAAAATGACCTTTCCTTTTCAATCTGCAGCTGTTGTAATTTTCTGAAAATGCAATGCAATATGGCCGCCTGGAGCTGTTCTGTACACAGAATGTATACTGACCACACCCCCAGAAACATCATTTCCTGCCTGTGTGATTGTGAGTCTGTAAAAAGGCAATTACTTTTCTAAGTCCTGTCTCTGTGAATAACTAGCACTGACTGAGCGAACATGGAAGAATTTGGGAGGGTCTAGCTAGGACTGAATAAACTAGCCCTAAACAGGAGGGAAGGATGAGGACGATACCAAAATAAATATATATAACATATTAAATAAGTTGCACTAGATGTCAGCATATTACAAAATAAAAAAAATTATAATCTCATGCAGTTCAATACAAGACATAAAAATACATGAAAGTGAAGCAGAACACTGCCCGCAGCCGATGCAGCAGTTTGGGGATTTGGAAGCCCCGTTCTTCTTCCCCGTCTCACCTTGGGGGTCCTGAGACATTCAAAGTGGTCACATGCAAGCATGGTGGGCAGGGTGTTGGGTGTCACATCCTGGAACCTTCTGTAACTTTCGAGAATGTTCTGGTAATTTCTGGATGGTAGGTAGAGCAGCAGCCCAGAGAAGTATTTATTATGGAGGATGCTGTGTGACGTTTGAGCTGTGCAGTAAAGGTTACCGTTACTGATCCTAATGATGTTGTCAATGGCAGAGGCGTAACTAGAACCTTCAGGGCCCCGATGCAAGAAACCATGAAGGGCCCCCTAGACCCCTGGCCGGGGCCCTTCCCTTCAAGCCCGGGGCTCTTCCCACTAATCCTGGGGCTCTTTACTCTCATTGCATGGCCTTTTATTATGGTCCCGCATCAGGATCCTTTCACAAGTTCTGCAGTGGGCCCCCTTCCTGCAATCTTGGGGCCTCCCCACACTGGTGAAATGCCAGGGTCCGGTCGCAAGTGTGACCTTTGAGATCCTAGAAGTTCACCCACTGGTTTGCTACCGGGCCCCCTGGAGCATGGGGCCCGGTAGCGATTGCAACCCCTGCAACCCCTGTAGTTACGCCCCTGGTCAATGGTAAATAAGCATGGCGGGTGAGGGAAATTTGCTGGTGGACACCAAGGTGTGTTTAGAGTCCCAAGGAGGTTCTTGCAGCTTTTAAGCAGGAGAGCATGGAGGTACTATTTCCATTTTAGCCCTTAATGTCAGGAAGGAGCTCAGTTGGCCATGCCATGGGCGCGATGTCACTATTATCAGCACTTATTGCACCAGATGTGGCCACAAGTCCTCCCTAGTTTACTACCTACCTCTGAACTGGAGCCACCTGTTTCCCCAGAGGGTCTGCATTGCCTTCAGCCACCTGAACCTCCAGACCAAAGTCTCCTCCAACCATATCCTTCCTTCTTGGGGTTCCCTGGTATCCAGCTACCTGAGCTATCAGCTACAGTCAGCCTCTCAGATAGAGAGGTTTTACACCCCCTTCCCTCTGAACTGGAGCCACCTGTATCCGCAAAGGGTGGCATTGCCTTTAGACATCTGCCATCTGCAAGACCAATCAATTAACTACTTTAGGACCGGAGGATTTTCCTGCTTTACGTCCAGGCCACTTTTTGCAACTTGGCACTGTGCGAATTTAACTGACAACTGCGCGGTCATGCAACGCCGTACCCAAACGAAATTTACGTCCTTTTTTTCCCACAAACAGAGCTTTCTTTTGGTGGTATTTGATCACCTCTGCGCTTTCCATTTTTTGCGATATTAATAAAATAATAAAAGAGCGACAATTTTGAAAAAATAACAATGTTTTTCTACCTTGACAGTTAAAAATTATCCAATATATTCAATTTTTGTCATATATTTAGGCCAAAATGTATTTAGCTACATGTCTTTGACAAAAAAATTCTCAATGAGCGTATTTTTAACCGCTTTAAGACCGGAAGATTTTACCCTATTCCTGACCAGGCCATATTTTGCGATTCAGCACTGCGTTATTTTAACGGACAATTGCGTGGTCATGCGATGCTGTACCCAAATTAAATTTATGGCCTTTTTTTCCCCACAAATAGAGCTTTCTTTTGGTGGTATTTGATCACCTGTGCGATTTTTACTTTTTGTGCTATAAACAAAAAAACAGCGGCAATTTTGAAAAAATAACAATATTTTTCACATTTTTTTTATATGAAATTCCCCTCCAAAAAATGTAAAAATCAAATTTTTTTTAACAGTTTAGGCCAATTTGTTTTCTGCTACATATGTTTGGTAAAAAAAATCGCAATAAGCTTATTTTGATTGGTTTTCGCAAAAGATATCGCAGCTACTAACTACTACTTATTTATGTCATTTTTATTGTTTTTTTTTTTAACTAGTATTGGCGGCGATCTGGCGGCAATCTGCGATTTTTTTTTGCGGGACTGCGACATTGTGGCGGACAGATCGGACCCCTAACTGACATTTTTGACACTTTTGGGGGTACCAGTGACATTACTACAGTAATCAGTGCTATAAATATGCACTGTTACTGTAATAATGACACTGGCAGGGAAGGGGTTAACTTTATTGGTGATCAAGGGGTTAACGTATGCCTGGTGCTTACTGACATGTGTGGGGGGAGGGGACTGTGTGACACAGGCACAGATTGCAGGTTCAGCTATGCTGAATCTTGTAATCTGTGACTGTCTGTCACACAGGAGATCCGCCCGCTTTGTTTACACAAGTGGGCGGATCTCCCCTCACTCGATCCCCGACGATCGGGGAAGAGCGGCGGTGATCACCTCCTCTCCTCCCCTGGCCCGACTCCCGCTGTGTCTGAATACAGCGGAAGCGAGCCTCCGGCGGCGCGCGCGCGCCGCCCACCAGGGGAGGAGTCCAGCGACGTAGGTCTACGTCGCTGGACGATAACGAGCCACTTTGCAGCAGTACGCTCCATGTGAGCAGTCGGCAAGTGGTTAAACTTCTATGAAGAAGTGAGTTGCCATCTAGATAAAGGAAGGCCTGTGGTTGTGGTGTATATGGACTTTGCAAAGCCATTTGATACAGTTCCCCAGAAACGATTACTGTACAAACTAAGGTACGTAGGTGTAGCACTGCCCCCTTGAGGACTGCTGGATTTTTCACCTTGGGATCTCCCTGGGTTACCGAAAGCAACTGCAGCATGCACAATTTAACTCTTCACACTCTGGCTCAGTCAATGAACAGTCTAGGGGATGTGGTTGTTTTTGTGGTTTTATTTAAATTAGGGATGGGAGACGGGAAGAGTGGGATACTCCACCTTGAACTATTCACAGTAAATAAGGACGCCTGTCTGAATATGCAGCCAGGCTGCTGATTCACCTTGCCACTTAGATGAATTAAGGTTTATGTCTCTGTGTAGGTGACTTGTTATGATGAATTATCTTCAGGATACACACCTAGTACCCTCTTTCACTCCACCTGCTGTCAGCCGTCCTCTGACTATTCTACACTGGGGTGGCCCCCCTCAGGTCAGGCCCCTATACACGATCCCCTTTACTCACGATACTGTTTTTCAAGGGTCTCCAGTGTCTCTACCCCTCCAGTCAGCTCTCATGGACCTCTGGGTTCAGCTCCTTCATTCTGGTACCCAGGCTGACTGCCTGTGACCGCGTGCCACTGCTACAGAGGAGGAGACAGCCGTCACCCTCCCTCCGGGACTCTGCTCACCAGCCAAAGATCCCGCAGCACATGTGCTCCTGGCTTTTATACCACACCCCACAATGCACAGAGACAATCAGTCTGTGCCAATCACTGGGGCTGTATCAAAGCCTGTGTACCCATTGGTCAGATTTTTTCCACTGTCCAGTGTCCAGTGAAACATTCCTCTAGACCAGATGAATCACACATACTGAGCTCCATGCGCAGACCTAACTCACAGATCCTGCTCTCTGGTAAGCAGAAAGCAATATTGATTTTCCCTGCTGCTCCTCTGATAGGCAGACAGAGCCCAAACTATACTCTCTCTCTAGCACTTACCTAGGGGGGCTACATAGGTATGGACCATAGGGCGAGTAACTGGATTGAAAACTGGCTTCAGGGCAAGTCCAGAGGGTGGTGATAAATGGGCAGCACTCAGATTGGTCAGGTGTGGAAAGTGGGGTCCCCCAGGGATCTGTCCTGGGACCAATCCTGTTTAATTTATTCATAAACTATCTGGAGGATGGGATGACCAGCACAATCATAGCACAAGCATATCTCTAGTGCTTGTCCCGGTCAGTGGCTGCTGGTGCTCGGTAATTGGGGGGACGCACCCCCCCGTTCGGTTGGTCGGTCAGTCAGTCAGTTGGCAGGCGACACATTCCTCCTCCCCCCACCCCAACGTTCTGCCTCCTTACCTCCTCCTTCCTCCCGTCAGAGCCGGGGAGTGCTCTGTCCTTCTCCTCCAGCCATGTGCCTTCTGCCTCTTCCTGGCCACTGGCCAGTAAGATCGCTTCTCCTTTTGGTCAATCGGGAAAGGGGTCTCACAACCCTCTTCCTGATTGGCTGGGAGGAGAGTCAGTGTGACAATAGCGAATATTTATTCGCTATTGCCATACAACTGGGTGGGCTCAGGGCGCAGTGCTCTGCGCCCCGAGCCCACCCTTTTTTGAAGCCTATTAGAGCCTTTGGCTCTAATCACGCGCTTAAAAGAAAAAAAATCCCCTATTGGAATCCATGTAGATTAGGGGGCCGGACGCATGGATAGGTCCCAGTACTGCTCTGTTCAGAACTGATTGCATACTCTTTTTCTATTCTCTCTGCCTTATCAGTTTACTTTGCATTTATTCAGTAAACATCAAGTTGTGCATCGCTGTTTGTCTGATCATTTGGCCAATACTGCTGCAAATCATTGGCAACTCATTATAAAGATCAATTAAAGTTATTACAGGAGGATCAGAAGATGATTTGATGGCTCATTATGCAATTGATAAGTGAACTGCTGGTGCTCACACATTCAAATCTGCCCATCCAATAACCCAGCCATTGTGATATTCCCATCATATCTACAATACATGAAAACATGCACAGAATGGGGGGGGGGGGGGGGGGGTTTCAATGACTTTTCCCTTTAGATCCAATCAAAAAAGAAACAACCAAGATGGATTTTCTTATTTTCATTTGCTTCCAATGTAGTTGGCAGTGTGTGTGCATAATCAAACTATTTACTTTTTTTTTAATTTGATCTTTACAGATCAGATAGCTGTAACTAACGTTTTAATGAATGCTATCATAATTTTAATCATAATTCTGATCGTACGTTTGATTGCATCAAGCAAAACAATGCGCCCGCCGCACCGTTCGGAGGAAATAGGAATGACAATTTTTAAAGCGAATTGGAAAGAATTGATGCATGTGGCAAGTATTAAGGAGTTTTTGTTTTACATATTTGTGTGAAGTTGTTCCAATGACGGCTCCGAGGTAACCGGGTCTGAAATCGACTGAATTTTATTGCAATTTGGATGGATGGGAAAGGGAGAGGGGGAAGGGAGGGAAATAAAGGGGAAAGGGGGGGGGTTCAACATAACAAGAGTCCTATATGATACAGTCTGCCACTAGCCAATGGAGTACTGAACATACAGTACACCCCCACTTCCATCCCCTTACATCAGGATCTCCAAACTTTCTAAACTAAGAGCCCACATCGAATGTCCTTTAGACTTTAGGGGAGGCAGTCTGTTGGGGGTATAAAATGTCCTGGCATCAGTGGGAGAAAACAATGCCATCTTTGGTATTAGGGGAGGAGTAGTGTCCTGTTGTTGGTGTCAGTGGGACGAATAGCGCCCCATCATTGGTGTCAGTGGGAGGAATAGTGCCCCATCAATGGTGTCAGTGGGAGGAATAGTGTCCCATTATTGGTGTCAGTGGGAAGAATAGTGCCCCATCATTGATGTCAGTGGGAGGAATAGTGCCCCATCAGTGGTGTCAGAGAAGGAATAGTGCCCCATCATTGGTATCAGTGGGAGGAATAGTGCCCCATCATTGGTATCAGTGGGAGGAATAGTGCCTCATCATTGGTGTCAGTGGGAAGAATAGTGCCCCATCATTGATGTCAGTGGGAGGAATAGTGCCCCATCATTGGTGTCAGTGGGAGGAATAGTGCCCCATCAGTGGTGTCAGAGAAGGAATAGTGCCCCATCATTGGTATCAGTGGGAGGAATAGTGCCCCATCATTGGTGTCAGTGGGAAGAATAGTGCCCCATCATTGGTGTCAGTGGGAGGAATAGTGCCCCATCATTGGTGTCAGTGGGAGGAATAGTGCCCCATCATTGGTGTCAGTGGGAGGAATAGTGCCCCATCATTGGTGTCAGAGAAGGAATAGTGCCCCATCGTTGGTGTCAGTGGGAGGAATAGTGCCCCATCATTGGTGTCGGTGGGAGGAATAGTGCACCATCATTGGTGTCAGTGGGAGGAATAGTGCCCCATCATTGGTGTCAGTGGTAAGAATAGTGCCCCATCATTGGTGTCAGTGAGAAGAATAGTGCCCCATTATTGGTGTCTTTGGGAGAAATAGTGCACCATCATTGCTGTCAGTGGAATTAATAGTGCCCCATCATTGGTATTAGTAGAAGGAATCGTGTCCCATCATTGGTGTCATTGGGAGGACTAGTGCCCCATCATTGGTGTCAGGGGGAGGAATAGTGCCCCATCATTGGTGTCAGTGGAGGGAATAGTGCTCCATCATTGGTGTCAGTGGAAAGAATAGTGCCCCATTGTTGGTATCATTGAAAGGAATAGTGTCCTATCATTGGTGTCAGTGGGATGAGTTTAAATATTACCTCAATCAGCCAAAGAACCTGTGTAATTAAGATTGTGTTTGGTTTTAAAGGGATGAGTTGGCAACCCTAGTCCCATGGCTGGTGTCAGTGGGAGGAATAGTGGCCCGTTGTTGGGATCAGTGGAAGGAATAGTGCTCTATTGTTGATACAGTATCAATGGAAGGAATAGTGCCCCATTGATGGTGTCAGTGGAAGGAATGGCTTGGGCCATATAAATGTAGCACTACTCCCTGGGGAGCTGCTGGTGACGGGTTCCCCTGGGTTACCCATAGCAACAGTACCATAGTTCAGCGACTTCAAAGTGCCTGGCTCAGTCAAGAAACAGTCTAGGGGTTTTGGTTTTTGTGGTTTTATTGAGAACTTGGATAGGAGAAGGGAATGAGTGGGATACTCCAACTTGAATAAACTATGCACAAATTGCTGGGGCGTTTAACTGTACTTGAGTGCGGCAAGGAGACCACTGCTTTACATTAAAGCCAGGGGAGTAACTACAGGGGTTGCAGGGGTTGCAATTGCAACCGGGCCCCATGCTCTAGGGGGCCTGTGCGGCTCCGCCGTACACCTAGAGAAATCACTGTCCTCCTTTTTCCTCCTGTAGCTGCTGGAGGAAAATGGAGGAGATTGGTTCCTCTGTATTCTGCCCCCGCCACTCCTCCTATCCAGTTCACTTGTGTTCTGCTGTCTCTGGGCCCCTGGATGCTCCCCTGATCCCCCCCCTACTATTCTGCCCCCCCCTGCCCCCCACACTGTGCTCCCTTCCCTGTCCTGCCGGCTTCTGCAGGAGATGTTTCACAATAGAGAACCAGGAAGGGGTCGGTAAATATGTAATTTACCAGCTCCTTCCTTTTCTGAATGGACAGAGTCATAGTCAGTGATATTGCAAAAAAAAACATAAAAATGATATAAAATACAATTAAAATACCAAAAAATAAAATAAAATGATAAAAAAATAATACAATTAAAATACCAAAAAATAAAAACTACTGACACCAGTGGGTGAACTCCCAGGATCGCAAAGGTCGCACTTGCGACCGGGCCCTGGCATTCCACCACCGTGGGGAGGCCCCAAGATGGCAGGAAGGGGGCCCACTGCAGAACTTGTGAAAGGCTCTCGCTGCGGGACTGTAATAAAGGGCCCCGCAATGAGAGTAAAGGGCCCCAGGATTAATGGGAAGAGCCCCAGGCTTGAAGGGAAGGGCCCCAGCCAGGGGTCCGGGGGGCCCTTCAAGGTTTCTTGCACCGGGGCCCTGAAGGTTCTAGTTATGCCTCTGATTAAAGCGGTTGTAAACCACTGCACTTTTCTTTTCCCTTACCTGCAAGGCAAAGGCATAATGTGCTAGTTTGCATCACATACTAGCACATTTTGGTAAACTTACCTGAAACCAAAGTGTTCCAGCGATGCCATGCCATCGCTGGAGATGGCGTCTGTCAATACCCGGTCTTTCTTCTGGGTTCACTACTCCGGCTCTATGACTGGCTGGAGCCGCTGTGACGTCACTCCCGCGCATGCGCGTCACGGACCCCCCCGCGCGTGTGACCGGCGGACCCGATCGTCCGCCGGTCACTCGCGATCGTCGGTGGAGAGGGAGAAAGGCAGGCGGCTAATGTAAACAAAGCCGCCTGTCATTCTCCCCTGTGTAGGAATGGTGATCATACGGTTCTATTAGGTAGGACCGTTGATCACTGTTCATACACCTCAAGCCACAGCCAATCACAGTTAGAATCACGCCCCTAGGGACACACATATCCCCTCCCGCTCAAAAAAAAGTTAACCCCTTCACTACCAGTGTAATTTTACAGTAACAGTGCATATTTATAGCACTGATTACTGTAGTAATGTCACTGGTAACCCAAAAAGTGTCAAAAATGTCAGTCAAGGGTCCAATCTGTCCGCCGCAATGTCGCAGTCCCGCAAAAAAAATCGCAGATCGCCGCCATTACACGTTAAAAAAAACCCCAAAAATGACAAAAATCTTTCCTTTAGTTAGTAAACGCAATAACTTTTGCGCAAACCAATCAAAATACGTCTATTGTGATTTTTTTTTACCAAACATAGGTAGCAGAAAACAAATTGGCCAAAAATTTAAAAAAATTTTGATTTTTAAATTTTTTTGGGGGGAATTTCATATAAAAAAATGTGAAAAATATTGTTATTTTTTCAAAATTTACGCTCTTTTTTTGTTTATAGCGCAAGAAGTAAAAATCGCACAGGTGATCAAATACCACCAAAAGAAAGCTCTGTTTGTGGGAAAAAAAGGACGTAAATTTTGTTTGGGTACGTCGTAGCACGACCGCGCAATTGTCAGTTAAAGTCGCAAAGTGCCGAATCTCAAAAAGTGGCCTGGACGTAAGACAGCAAAATGCTCCGGTGGTAAAGTGGTTAAAATAATTTTCAATAGAAACCATTGCGTTAAATAAATACTAATTATGATTTCTTCAACATATATAATCATGCTGTTAAAATAAAATAAAAAATTGAAAGGATCGAATCATATTTAACTTTAAAATAAAATGTAATTTTTAAAATAAAATAAAAAATATTTGAATAAAATAAAGTGTAATTGAAAAAAAAAAAAAACAATGTAATAGGATTTATTCAAATGTAATAAGATTTATCAGTGGTGCACAAAATGTACCGTGGCAAGACATGAGTGACAGGCCTAGCAAGGATTAAATTATATAAATATCATCCTCTGTGGTGACATAAGAGAAAAATGCCAATCCTGACAATACACGGGGGCCCCAAATAGGCAATTATATAAAATGCACAGAAAACAGTCAATTGTTACAATATGAAGGCAGCAAATAGGCGATCATTAAAATACTTTGGCAGAAAAACAGCCAAATGTTACAACAGGCAGGTAAAAAAAAAATGCACAAACCTGACAAAATGCAAGCAACAAGTGGGCCCGTGTGTCTATTTGGGCAACTATAAATAGGCAATTATAACTGTTTGGGGGCAAGAAACTGGAAATTGTGAAAATACAGAGCAACTGTGACCATATACATGCAATCTTGTCCATTTGTGGATGACAAATTGACAATTGTGGCACTAAATGGGCGAAAACTCCTCTACCTCCCCCCCCCCCCAAGCAAAATGACCTGCCTTATACTCCTCTGCACCCGCAGCAAACAGGGCTGCTGTTAGAAACCACGGCGCCCCATACAGCCTACCTGGCAGCCCCCCCCCCCTAATATATCAAGACAATATTTTCACTAATAATTCACTAGAATCGTTATAAGCGGACACAAACATAACAGAGAGCCCATGTGAATTAGCCCTTTTTAATTGTCTTTTACATTTTTTTAAAAGTTAAAAATGTTTACAATTATTTTATTTTACAATTTTTTTTATGCCCAATAGTTTTTATATTACATTTTTTTTTATTACAATGTTTAATTGTTATTTTTTTTTTTTTTTTACAATTTTTTTTTTTTTACAGGACATGGAACCCTGCTGCGGGAGGGAGGGGGGCGGAATTGGCACAGTGAAAGGGGGGCACACGGGGGGGGGGGGTGGTCAGAAGCAGGCAGAACGGGGAGGGGAATCGGTGTCGGAGAAGCAATTAAAAGGTAAAAATTTTTACAATTATTTTATTTTACAATTTTTTTATTTTATTTTACTTTTTTTTATGCCCAATGGTTTTTATTTTACAATTTTTTTATTACAATGTTTAATTGTTATTTTTTTTTTACAATTTGTTATTTTTTTTTTTACAGGACATGGAAGCCTGCTGCGGGAGGGAGGGGGGCAAAATTGGCACAGTGAAAGGGGGGCACACGGGGGGGGGGGGGGGTCAGAAGCAGGCAGAACAGGGAGGGAAATCGGTGTCGGAGAAGCAATTAAAAGGTAAAAATGTTTACAATTATTTTATTTTACAGTTTTTTTTATTACAATGTTTAATTGTTATTTTTATTTAATTTTTTTACAATTTGTTATTTCTTACAGGACATGGAAGCCTGCTGCAGGAGGAGGGAGGGGGGCGGGGGTGGATAGTGAAAGGGGGGCACACGGGGAAGGGGGGGAGGGGATCAGGAGCAGGCAGAACAGGGAGGGGGATTGGTGTCTAAGAAGCAAATGAAGGAATGATGCCCTGTGTCTGTGTCTCTCCCTGCAGCAGCTGAAAGCTGGCAGGAGGGGGAGAAACTGGCTTTCAGATGCTGCAGAGAGCCGCACAGGGCTTCCTTCTGTAATTGACCCTCCGCCCCAATGCACCAATGCCCGTGCTGTTGGGGCCCCCTTGTGTGTCTGGGCCCCCTACAGAAGGACTGGTGGTCCCCCCTATTAGCACCAAAGCCCCCCCCCTCCCCCCCCCCCCCCCCCCGGCAGCAAAATGCTCTTCTCAGCAAAAACCTGCTAAAAGAAAAAAAAGACCAAAAATGCCCCTTCCCCTTAACCCCCCCATCCCACAGCAAACTCTCTTCTCAGACCTTGGGCACAGTGGCACCAGGCAGAGTGAGGGAAGTCATTCTAAGCGTCCACTTGGCTGTGTCATGAGACCCACCAGACCTAAAGAAGGGCTTAGGAGGGGTTTCCTTGGCTTGGTTGCCAGAGGGTAGTACTGCAGAGCTGTGGGTAATACGTCAATTGGCCTCAAGTTGGGCATCCAGTCCTAAAGCACCGCTAACATGGCTGTACCTGAGGCACTCCCTCTTATGTGGAAATCTTCACTTTCTACCCTAAAATGTCTCCTGAAACTGGAGCTCCAAGGGGTAGGTAAGGCCAGTACAGGTTAGATTAGGGCACTGGGATCTCAGTCACACCAGACTGGTTCACTCTTAGGGTGTCCCTGTCAGGTGGAGTCTTTGGATCCCTGGGAACCTCAGCTAGTGGACTATAAAGTGCCACGTGGATCACTTGGTCTGACCTCACAGGGTAAATGTAAATTGACTTTAAGTTAAAGACAAGCAAATAAGAAGATTCACCCCACTTCATGACCAGGCCTTTTTTTGCGATTCGGCACTGCGTTACTTTAACTGACAACTGTGTGGTTGTGCGACGCTGTACCCAAATAAAAAGATATGGATGAACATAACTGTATGAATCTTGCTTTGTTCAAGCAACCAGAGATAAGGATGATGACACCTAACATGTTGTCAAATCCATCAAACATGTGGCCAATCGGGATGGGCTGAACACCCCCCTGTTCCGTTCACACCAGAACTCCCCAACATAGTAAAAGTTCGGACCAAAACTCTGAACCGATTGAAGTCTATGGGTCTTGCAACTCAAAAATCATAAGCCCCTCTTTTGAAGGCTTATGACCTAGGCTATAAAAAGATTGCCAAGACCCTGAAACTGAGCTGCAGCATGGTGGCCAAGACCATACAGACTTTTAACAGGGCAGGTTCCACTCGGAACAGGCTTTCCCATGGTCGACCAAAGAAGTTGAGTGCACGTGCTCAGCGTCATATCCAGAGCTTGTCTTTGGGAAATAGACGCATGAGTGCTGCCAGCATTGCTGCAGAGGTTGAAGGGGTGGGGGGTCAGCCTGTCAGTGCTCAGACCATATGCCGCACACTGGGTCCAATTGGTCTGCATGGCTGTTGTCCCAGAAGAAGCCTCTTCTACAGATTATGCACAAGAAAGTCCACAAACAGTTTGCTGAAGACAAGCAGACTAAGGACATGGATTACTGAAACCATGCCCTGTGGTCTGATGAGACCAAGATAAACTTATTTGGTTCAGATGGTGTCAAGCGTGTGTGGCGGCAACCAGGTGAGTAGTACAAAGACAAGTGTGTCTTGCCTACAGCCAAGCATGGTGGTGGGAGTGTCATGGTCTGGGGCTGCATGAGTGCTGCCGGCACTGGGGAGCTACAGTTCATTGAGGGAACCATGAATGCCAACATGTACTGTGACATACTGAAGCAGAGCATGATCCCCTCCCTTCAGAGACTGGGCCGCAGGGCAGTATTCCAACATGATAACGACCCCAAACACACCTCCCAGATGACCACTGCCTTGCTAAGGAATCTGAGGGTAAAGGTGATGGACTGGCCAAGCATGTTTCCAGACCTAAACCCTATTGAGCATCTGTGGGGCATCCTCAAACAGAAAGTGGAGGAGTGCAAGGTCTCTAACATCCACCAGCTCTGTGATGTCATCATGGAGGAGTGGAAGAGGACTCCAGTGACAACCTGTGAAGCTCTGGTGAACTCCATGCCCCACAGGGTTAAGGCAGTGCTGGAAAATAATGGTGGCCACACAAAATATTGAAACTTTGGGCCCAATTTGGACATTGTCACTTAGGGGTGTACTTGCTTTTGTTGCCAGCGGTTTAGACATTAATGGCTGTGTGTTGGGTTATTTTGAGGTGGGCAGCAAATTTACACTATTATACAAGCTGTACACTCACTACTTTACATTGTAGCAAAGTCTCATTTCTTCAGTGTTGTCACATGAAAAGATAGACTAAAATATTTACAAAAATGTGAGGGGTGTACTTACTTTTGTGAGACACTGTATATTGAGATTCTATTTTATCGAACCCATATTTCTTTATACTTCATTCTTGCCTGTTGTTTGAGCAACCTGATGCTGAATAGCAATATCATAAACACAACGTAATCATTTTACTACCTTTGTTTCTTGCTTGAATGTGTTTGCGCTGTATTCCTGATTATTCTATGACTTATTTGCAATCTGTGATACGTTTACAGAAAAATCAATAAAAAATGTATTGAACCATAAACTGGAACATAGGCAAAGATTAAAGTGTTTAATATGCGATTATTTTTTGGATTGAAGTAAATATTGCATTATCCTTTTAAAACCAGTAGGTGGCGTCTTAGGCTCCTTTTAAAGGTTTCCAATCTATCCTTTGTTGTAAAAATTAATTATTTGATGATTTATTTGCATTCTGTGATATGTTTACGGAAAAATCAATCAAATGATTGAACCATAAACTGGAATATAGGCAAGGATTAAAAGATAAAGAAGCTGCATACCGAGTAAGAGATTAAATCAGCTGCTGAAAGTATTTAAAAAGGAGTGCTTAAGGCTCCATATACAGTGGCTTAAAAATCGCTACTACCAGGGATGGGACAAGAGGTGGGCAGGAGGGGGCAGCTGCCCTGGGCACTGTGATATCATGTGAAGTAGGGGGCGGGACACCACAAGGAGATTGGGGGGGGGGGGGGTGGGAGAGGATTTGTGTTGGGGGTTTGGCGGGGGTATTGTTCTAGGAGGGGACGTTAGGAATGGAGTGCTAAGAGCAGTGATTTAGGGGGATTTGTGCAGGGAGGGGGGATGAGGGAAGAAGATTTGTGCTTGAAGGGGAAATTCTGAATGTAGAGGATTTGTGCTGGGGCCATTGGATATAGGGCCATTGGAACTGTGGGCATTTGAGGGATAAGGGGGAGGGGGGGGTTAAAGATTTTTGCTGAGCAGGGGAATTTCAGCAGGGGGGGGAGAGGAGAGGGAATTTATGCTTAGGGGGTAAGCATGCAGATTACTGCTCAGGATTTTTTCTGACACATATTGTTCATACATTTTGGGGGAGGGGGGGGGGGCATAGTTTGGCATATTCACCCTGGGCTCTAGATGACCTTGTCCTGGCACTGCCAACTACTAGCGGCTCGGCAGGTCAGGATAGGGAGGGGATGAGTGAGGCCCACCCCCACTCTCCTGAACCATACTGGACCACATGCCCTCAACATGGGGGGGATTCTTTGTGACAGGGGGGCTCTACCCCCCCCCCCCACCCCAAAGCTCCTTGTCCCCTAGCTGCAAGCGTGCGACCGACGTAGATCTACGACGGTTTGTGCAAAAGGGCCACGCTGCCGCAGTAAAAAGGCGGCGGGTGGTTGGGAAGAGGTTAAAGGGAAAAAAAAAACGAAAATGCATGAAAACTGCATGAAAAAACGCATCAAAATGCGGGTTTAGAAATGCATAATGTGACTGAAAAATGCATCAAGCATAGATGTGAACCTAGACTAGATTATATAAACTGCTTAAAGTCCTCAAAATGTTGAGTGTGTTATAGAGGCTGGATTCACCCCTTTTTTATGGATAGTGTAGGACCCACTGATAATGGGGTACTTTGACGCAGTGGTGGGCTTGAGCACGATATGGCCATATGGTGGGACCAAATCCCCATTTTTATTTATGGATTGTCTTCAGATTTGGTAGTAATTTCTTTTGCATGTGTGCGCTATTCTTTTTTAATATACTGTACATGTCGCTTGGTTCATAGCTGCACCGGCTTTAGATATACATGTTCAGGGTTTGCTCCCCCAATTTTTTGCTTGTTTATTATGTATTCGGTCTGACCAGACTTCTGTGGTTGAGCACCCCATCCCCCACACACACCTGTACTCTATCAGTGTCCACTATCAAGTGGATATAGGAGGAGTCCTTTGTAGTGCATTAGCACATCTCTCCCAGCAAGGAGTGTTGTCTCCAAGGGTAAGAGAGGCTGGATTCACCCCTTTTTTATGGATAGTGTAGGACCCACTGATAATGGGGTACTTTGACGCAGTGGTGGGCTTGAGCACGATATGGCCATATGGTGGGACTAAATCCCCATTTTTATTTATGGATTGTCTCCATATTTGATAGTCATTTCTTTTGCATGTGTGCGCTATTCTTTTTTAATATACATGTTATATGAACATACAATTATTTTTTGGATTGGGTTAAATAAGAAATATTGCATTCTCCTTTTAAACCAGTAGGTGGGTTTTTAGGCTCCTTTTAAAGGTTTCCAGTCTATCCTAGTTTTCCTTTGTTGTAAAAATCCATTTGTTTTACAGTTGTATGATTTAGTTGCATTCTGTGATATGTTTATGGAAAAAGCAATAAAAATGTATTGAACCATAAACTGGAACATAGGCAAAGATTAAAAGATAAAAAAAAAAGCTGCAAAATGAGTAAGAGATTAAATCAGCTGCTGAAAAAATAAATCGAGTGTTTAACCACTTGCCAACCGCCCGCCCCAGATATACTGCGTCAGGCTGGCTCGGCTGCGCAAACCGCTGTTCCTATACGGCTGTTCGCGGGGGTGCTCCTGGGGGCACGCTGGCGCCCGCCCCCATTAGGCAGTGAGAAAGCTGATCAATGGGCCCGGCGGCCACGATTGCCGCCAGGCACCCACGGTCGCCCCCCGCTGAAAGAGAGCGACAGTCTGCTGTTGTTCTCGCTGGAATCAATGCAGAGCTTCTGTGATCCTCCTATTTGGCTTTAAAAAGTATGTAAACCGAGAAATGTTTATTCTATTAGTGCGCCCATTGGCATTTATTGCTTTGTGATTGGCGAGTGGTTTTTGGGGATCATTGTTCTAGTAGGTAACAGAAATTCTATGCAGCCGGGTAGATGAAGGGTACCTTCTATGGCATCATTTTAGATGTTTAGAAGCTTTAAAACAATATAATTGCTGTACAGGTTTGAAAAATAATGCCACTGAAATTGTATTTTTATTATTATTTGCAAAACCTTGCTGCCCTGGGGGTACGCATTTCCCTGGCAGAAAAGCAAGACAAAATTCTAAGCTGTATTACATTCAGTACAAGGAAAGGCAGCTCATCAAAATGACAAAAAAAAAAAAAAAATAGTAATAATCGCATGCAGTGTATTAAAAAAGGAACTTGAAAACTCTAATCTGAAAAAAACAAAAATTGAATCACTGTCCTGGCACTGCCATGGTTGTGCACAGGGGTGTAAATACAGGGGTTGCAGGGGTTGCAATTGCAACCGGGCCCCATGCTCCAGAGGGCCTTTGCGGCTCCCCTGTACACCTGGATAGGAGGGGCGACGGGGGCAGCATGTAGAGAAATCACTGTCTTCCTTTCTCCTCCTGTAGCTGCAGGAGGAAAATGGAGGAGATTGGTTCCTCTGTATGCTGCCCCCGCCGCCCCTCCTATCCAGTTCACTTGTGTTCTGCTGTCTCTGGGCCCCCTCTGTGTGCTCCCCTGGTCCCCCTCCCCCACTGTGCTGCCCCTCCCCACCCACACTGTGCTCCCTCTTCTCTCCTGCCGGCTGCTGCCGGGGATGTGTCACAATAGAGAACCAGGAAGGGGTCGGTAAATATGTAATTTACCAGCTCCTTCCTTTTCTGAATGGACAGAGTCATAGTCAGTGACATTGTAAAAAAAATAAAATAAAATGGTAAAAAAAATAATACAATTAAAATTCCCCCCAAAAAAAACTACTGACACCAGTGGGTGAACTTCCAGGGTCACAAAGGTGACACTTGAGACCGGGCCCTGGCATTCCACCACTGTGGGGAAGCCCCAAGATGGCAGGAAGGGGGCCCACTGCAGAATTTGTGAAAGGATCCCGCTGGGGGAGCGTAATAAAGGGCCCACCACGAAAGTAAAGTGCCCCAGGATGAGTGGGAAGAGCCCCAGGCTTGAAGGGAAGTGCCGCGGCCAGGGGTCCTGGGGGGCCCTTAATGGTTTCTTGCACTGGGGCCCTGAAGGTTCTAGTTACGTCTAGTTGGTTGTGCAGTAGCCTTTAATAGGGTTCTGTAGAGCTGTAGAGATTGTCCTATGTTACCTTATGGTAAGCTACGGAGCATGTGCAAGCTGCACACTGAAGTGGGGGTGGTAAATCGGATGAAGCTGGTGGCTCGATTCCAAGGTAGCTATGAATTTGAAGTAACAGACAAACAAATTCTCCTGCGCTCAACCCAAAGTGTGCCACCACACCATTACACCACCACCACCAGCCAGTGGTCAGGGAAAACCCAATGAGAACATTGTATAAAGAACAAAAAGAGGGCGCACCGACCTTCTGCATTACCCAAGTAGAATTGATTAAAATTAATTAAGAAGAGTTATACTCACAAACATAAAAATAGGTAAAAGAATATTCATCCACAAAACGAACCCAAAGCAACCAGGTCTCCGGGACAGTGACCAGCGTGCCAGTGGACTCTCCGAATGACTGACGCATTCTCGAGGGGAGGTCCACTGGCTCTGAGGAAGAGGGGATTCCCCCCTCGAAACGCGTCAGCCATTCGGAGGGACCTCTGGCATGCTGGTCACTGTCCCGGAGACCTGGTGGTTGCTTTGGGTCCATTTTGTGGATCGATATGCTTTTACCTATTTTTATGTTTGTGAATATAACTCTTCTTAATTAATTTTAAGAAATTCTCCTTGGGTAATGCACAAGGTCGGTGCACCCTCTTTTTGTTCTTTCTACAATGAATTTGAAGGCGTGGTGGGAGGGGCTGCCACTTCATTAGGTACACCTTGCTAGTACCGGATTGGACCCCCTTTTGCCTTCAGAACTGCCTTCATTCTTCGTGGCATAGACTCAACAAGGTGTTGGAAACATTCCTCAGAGATTTTGGTCCATAGTGACATGATAGCATCACGCAGTTGCTGCAGGTTTATCGGCTGCACATCCTTGATGTGAATCCACTGTAGTGGTGTGCCCCTTTATCCAGATTCAGGTGCAAGTCCCTTTAACTCAACTCCCCACAATCCTCTGGGCTCCCAGCATACCCTGAGATCCTGGACACGCCCAGGGAGTATAAATGCCAGCTCCTCCCAGCTTCCTATGCTCAGAGAGATCCTGCCTGATGGGACAGCAGTGACTGGGCAAGTGAGCTATCCCCAGGTGCTGAGTCCACCCCTCTTAAGTCTGGTGTGCGGGCCACCACGCAGCATCTGTCCAAGCCCTAGTCACTGGAGAGGACTCTTTTACAGTCCATTCAGAGAAGCTGTCCTTGCAGTGAGGTGGTCCTATCTACAGCCCCCAGAGCCTCCTGACCGAAGTCAGCACCAGCAGTGCCAGTGTGAAGTCTGTGCCAGCAGGAAATGCCCTCAGCTCACAGTCTGTTGAATGAACGATTACTATGTTGGACACGTAAGATTTCTTTAGCTCTCTACTCTGTCAGTAAACTGAACTCAGAGCACTCTGCTGTCATCCATAGGCCATTAGTAGAACTGCAGTAGAATTGTTTTTAACCCTGCTTTATTGCTGTTCGTATTATCATTTTGTACTGCAAACCCCTGTTCATATGATCTCCTGTGTAATCAAGATTTTCATTAAGTAAAGTAGAATTTTTTCACATCACCACTGGTCTGATCATTTGGCTGATACTGTTACATAACACCACCACATCCCAAAGGTGCTCTATTGGATGAGATGTTATGAGTGTGGAGGCTATTGGAGTACAGTGACCTCATTGTCATGGTGAAGAAACCAGTGGTGAGATAATTGGAGCTTTGTGACATGGTGCATTATCCTCCTTGATGGAGCCATCAGAAGATGGGGACACTGTAGTCATAAAGGGATGGACATGGTCAGCAACAATACTCGGGTAGGCCGTTGTATTTAAACCATGCTTAATTGGTACTAAGGGGCCCAAAGTGTGCCAAAAAATACCCCCCACACCATTACACCACCAGCCTAAACTGGCAGGATGGATCCATGTGCCAAATTCTGACCCTACCATCTGAATGTCTCAGCTGAATTCGAGACTCATCAGACCAGGCAACGTTTTTCCAATCTTCTGTTGTCCAATTTTCGTGAGCCTGTGCGAATTGTAGCCTCAGTTTCCTCTTCTTAGTGGACAGGAGTGGCACCTGGTGTGGTCTTCTGCTGCTCTAGCTCATCTGCTTCCAGGTTCGATGTGTTTTGTGTTAAAAGATAGTATTATGCATACCTTGGATGTAACAAGTGGTTATTTGAGTTACCGTTGCCTTTCTATCATCTGGAACCAGTCTTCTCATTTTCCTATGACATCAACCAGGCATTTTCCGCCTCACAACTGCCACTCACTGGATATTTTCTCTTTTTCCCACCATTCTCCCTAAACCAGAGAGATAGTTGTGTGTGAAAATCCCAGTAGATCAGCAGTTTTTAAAATACCCAGACCAGCCAAATTTGGAATAAGGTAGTCTCTCTCCAGGCTGCAACACGCATGCGTCTAGTTTGATCATCAGCCAACCTGTAGAAACCGGGAATTCCGTGGCAAAATAGCATCTATAGCTGATTATTTTGTTACATTTTTCCAAAACCACTTTTTGCTTCTAACTGTGATTGGACATGGCTACTAGTGTAAAAACAGAGATCAACGGTCCTACATAGTATAACCGTCTGATCTCCATTTTTACACAGGGGAGAATGACAGGCGGCTTGTTTACATTAGCCGCCTGCCTTTCTCCCTTCCCGGCGAATGATCGCGAGTGACCGGCGGACATCGGGTCCGCTGGTCACACGCACTGACTTGTTAGGGAACGAGCCTCAGCCCGCTATTGGCTCACAAGCCAGTGACAGGCTAGTGACGTACCGGTACGTCACTTTGCCTGGCCGGGGCTGACCGCCGCAGTATATATACTTGCGGCGGTCGGCAACCGGTTAATGGTTGATCATCAGCCAACCTGTAGAAATTGGGAACTCCGTGGCGAAATGGCATCTATAGCTAATTATCTTGTTACATTTTTCCAAAATTATTTTGTTGACTTTATCTGTTTTTACACAATCAGACCCCTTTCACATGGGCTTTCCGAGCACACAGGGGCCCAGAGACAGCAGAAGAAAAGTGAACTGGATAGGAGGAGTGGTGGGGGCAACATATAGAATAACCAATCTCCTCCATTTTCCTCCTGCAGCTACAGGAAAATAGAGAATAATGGAGGAAATTAGTTACTCTAAATGCTGCCCCCGCCTATCCAGGTGTACAGGGGAGCCGCACAGGCCCCCTGGAGCATAGGGCCAGGTTGCAATTGCAACCCCTGCAACCCCTGTAGTTACGCCCCTGATGTTCTGTGGATGTTTTTAGACCTGCAGACTTACTTTTAGTCTGGATTGAATTTTCATTGAATATCTATGTATTTCCTTGGTGGGATTGTCTCCCACGCCTCTACCTTTCAGCTTCTTCCAATCCTGCAAGCAAGCAAAAGCGATGTCTTTATTTTTTATGAGATACTTTTGATGCTGCCGGCAAGAGCTGAAGAGCAAATAGCATAGTTATAATAAACACAATCCTCTCCCAGCGCAGTTCACTGTTAACCTCATCAAAAGTCAATATCGCCTTATCAAGAGGCTGAGCGGCTAAGAGAGATCGCCAGGCACAAAGATGGCTCCGTTCATTATCCTGGTGGTGCTCAGCGACAGGCCTTCGGGGGTAAGAGAAAGGTTTGGCAGAAGAGCCTCCACTGGCTTTTTGTATTATTATTTCAGTATTCTTGTAAAGGGGTTGCAGTTAAAAGTGAACCTGTTGCTAGGAAATTTTGTCTTATTCACAGTAACTAGGGGATAGCGGACACCACAATGGCTGGTATACAGTGCCTTGAAAAAGTATTCATACCCCTTGACATTTTCCACATTTTGTCATGTTACAACCAAAAACGTAAATTTATTTTATTGGGATTTTATGTGATAGACTGACACAAAGTGGCACATAATAGAGAACACACACCGTTACAGGTGGAAGTTCCTTCAGTAATCCTCAAAATAGCAGCACAGGTGCAGGGTGCCGGCTCAATGTGCAAGCCATGTAGAACAAAAGATATGTCTGGACAGCCGCACTCCAATGCAAATATTTATTGAAAAGAGGATAAAAATACCACAGGATGCAGAGGTACAGATCAAAAACACACTGACGCATTTCACACGACTAACAGTATTTAATCATAGCTAGATTAGGCACTGTTAGTAGTGTGAAACGCGTCAGGTGTTTTTGGTCTGTACCTTTGCATGCTGTGGTATTTTTATCCTCTTTTCAATAAATATTTGCATTGGAGTGCGGCTGTCCAGACATACCTTTTGTTCTACAAAGTGGCACATAATCGGGAAGTAGAAGGAAAATGATAAATGGTTTTCCAAATTTTTTACAAATAAATATCTAAAAAGTGTGGCTGCATTTGTAATTCAGCCCCCTGGGTCAATACTTTGTAGAACCGCCTTTCCCTGCAATTACAGCTGCAAGTCTTCTAGAGAATGACATTTTTGCCCATTCTTCTTTGCAAAATATCTCAAACTCTGTCAGATTGGATGGAGAGCGTCTGTGAACAGCAATTTTCAAGTCTTGCCACAGATTCTCAGTTAGATTTAGGTCTGGTTTTTGACTGGGCCATTCTAACACATGAATATGCTTTGATGTAAACCATTCCATTGTAGCTCTGGCTGGATGTTTCCGGTCGTTGTCCTGCTGGGAGGTGAACCTCCGCCCCAGTCACAAATCTTCTGCAGACTCAAACAGGTTTTCTTCTAAGCTTCCCCTGTATTTGGCTCCATCCATCTTCCCATCAACTCTGACCAGCTTCCCTGTCCCTGCTGAAGAAAAGCTTTACCACAACATGAAGCTGCCACCACCATGTTTCACGATGGGTATGGTGTGATCAGGTGGATGTGCAGTGTTAGATTTCCACCACACATAGCATTTTGCTTTTAGGCTAAAAGGTTAAATTTGGTCTCACCTGACCAGAGCACCTTCTTCCACATGTTTGCTGTGTCTCCCACATGGCTTCTTACAAACTTCAAATGGGACTTCTTATGGCTTTCATTCAACAATGGCTTTCTTCTCACCACTCTTCCATAAAGGGCAGATTTGTGGAACACACAACTAATAGCTGTCCTGTGATTCTCCCATCTGAGCTGTGGATCTCTGCAGCTCCTCCAGAGTTACCATGGGCCTCTTGGTTGCTTCTCAGATGAATGCTCTCCTTGCCTGTTAGTTTAGGTGGACGGCCATGTCTTGGTAGGGTTGCAGTTGTGCCATACTCTTTCCATTTTCCGATGATGGATTGAACAGTGCTCCGGGAGATGTTCAAAGCTTGGGATATATTTTTATATCAAACAAGCCAAGGAATTTCCAGTCACCAACCAGCCTGTGACCAACCAAATTAACCTGTCTAACAGTATGCGTTAAAATCAGGGGTTTAGTTGCACACATTTGCAAATAGATGCGTAAGCTGCAGGCCCCGGCAAGGCACCCTGTTGCCTGCAGTCCCTACCTCTACCTTTAAAGAGTCTCCACAATGGGAGCACATGTATTTTGATGGATAGATGGAGGAGAGGTGACTGGAGGGAGCCCACCTCTCCTTAAAGGTGCAGGGGCGCACTGAACACCCAGCTCATAGCACAATGGCAGCAAAGGTGTCAGTGCGTTGCCTGACCAATATATCAACAATACCAAAAAGTGTTCACTTCCCCCATCTATAACTGGTCTTAACAGCAAGGAACACTGGAAGGAAAAACACAGGTCAAAAAAGCCAAGGAATTTCCAGTCACAACTTACCAACCAGCCTGCGACCAACCAAATTAACCAGTCTAACAGTATGCGTTAAAATCAGGGGTTTAGTTGCACACATTTGCAAATACATGTGTAGGCTGGAGACTCTTTAAAGGTAGAGTTAGGGATTGCAGGTAACAGGGTGCCTTGCCAGGGCCTGTAGCTTACGTGAACAGTGCACTGGAAGGGCAAACGCGTGTCCAAAAAGCCAAGGAACGCCGCAGGGATTTCCTTAGAAACCAGTGACAGTGGGAAACTGTCCTTTATAGAAGCAGCAGAAATACCACTGCTATATTTCATGCACAGCTCCAGCCAAGCAGGGGTCCACATAACCTAAAGTTTGAGCATTCAGACTAACACCCAAACTTTAGCTCATTCGGCCCCCTGTTCAGCCTTGTTGTCATCATGCTATGTGAGCTCCTTCAGTTAGTTGTTGGGCTGTCTTAGACATGCCAGTGGCGAACTGAAGAAGCTTGCACGGCAGACTTCCAAAGAAGCTGCCGATTGCTTAAGGAGTGGCTTAGCACTGTCCACTTGAAACAGACTTAAAAAAAAACCTATTTGATAATAAATGTAATATAATATTTCTTTCAAGATATGAAGGCAGTTTAAAGAAAAAGAAATCGATTAGCACTTTTTTTTTCCGAGGGTTGTATCGAAAGTAATGCAAAAGTGGGTGTTGCTTTTTTATTAACTTACATTGGTCATTCAAATTTCACATGTTAGTAGAGCAACTTTTCATCTGTACAAAACTACTACTCGACATAGTATCCATCACAAGCAATGCATTTGCGCCTTCATTTAACACAACTCTCGAATCCTCTTTGAAAAAATTCATGTGTGCACTGTTTTACACACTGCTTCACGGCCACTTTGTAATGTTCTGGTACCTTTGGGTACCCTAATTACTCTTTCATAAGTGTATGCGCCCCACCATTCTCTTTTGATAAGGTGCGCATACACCTTTAAGACTGATGCTGTCATCACTGAGCGCCGGACTGGATGGCTATTTAGATCGCCGGCTCTCACTCACATGTGTTCGTTCAAACTGCTTTGTGCCTTGATGCTAACCTGTCTTGAAGCTCTCGTGCTTGCAAGCATACCTCGCTGTCGGAACCACGCTGCGCTGATTCCTGTATCCCGCTACAGGATCATCCGCTCTTGCCGAACCTCTCCTCTGCTACATTGCTATTAGTGATAAGTACCCCACAGGGGAAACCTCTATAACCTTCATACTAAAGCTTACACTATCTAGCTCTGCATACTAAGGACTATTACTACATCTGCATTATCTAAGATTGCTAGCTCTTGAGCCTACTACCACCTGTTCTTGCACTGGGTTGATCTCTCTTGTATGTCCACCTGCTACTCTGTCATCTGCTACCATACATGATTGCTAAACCTATCTGCATCCCATCTGCTACTATCTTACTTTCAAGAACATTTCCTTTCAAGTGTCTGTCATCTACCATCTCTACCCAATCTGTCTCTTCAGCCTATCATCACTGTGTTACTATATACATAAGTCACTCTAGGAAACATCTTACTGAGTGTGTGTATTTATTTGCTGAATTGAGATCATCCACACATGATGAGTCATTGGGAGTTGGGATTGGTGTCTCAGCGTTTCTCTACATGACTACTGAAGTGGAATATTTCTGCAGCTGAAAATCCACATCATACATAAAACGCAGGAGCGTTACACACTTTCACCTTGTCTGTGTCATCAAATTGTTGTCCCAGAAGACTGTTCTTTATTGGGCTGAACAAGTGGAAGTTGGAGGGCACTAGTTCTGGACAGTGGGTGGGGGACCACTGACCAGCCAAATTTCATGTCCCAGAAATTCAAGAAAAACTACTCCCTTGTTATCCCAAAAAGCAGTCACCATGACTATTTGCTGGCTCTTGAACTTCTTAGACCTTGGGGAGGAGGTGTGACCCCATTCCATGGACTGATTTTTCATTTCTGGATGGTAAAGATATGACCAAGTTTCATCCCCTGTCACCAGATCATGATGATCATCAAAAAATCTGTCTTCATTGGCTTCAAACGCTTCCAGCAGATCAGAGCAAGCTTCCACCCTTCTCTCCTTCAAGTCTCCATCAATTGCCGAGGTATCCACTTTGCGCTCACCTTCCCATATGCTAAGTCTTCCATGATATCCTGTATGATAGCCCATGGATTATGACTTGTCTGTCATGGAGGGATAGAGACATTGCTATGACAAATCAATTCCTCCACCCCTGACGATTTGTGTCAATGGCCACAGTTGATGGTCTCCCACTGTGTGGTTTGTATTCTATACTGGTTTCCCCATCTATAAACTTCTTCACTGATATGTGCATATTGCTCTTGTCAATGGTGTCATCTCTGTAAACATTATGTTGCTCTCTGTGGATGTCTGCACCCCTCCTTTGTCAAGACGGAATGGCGCTTCTGCTTGGAATCCATTATATACCTTCAATGAAATAGAAGGGAAGGCAAAGAAGGGCTACTATAAAGCAGTGGGGTCTATAAACTTTCTAAACATACGGCCAATTTACTGTGGTTTATACCACATGGAGGGGGGGGGGCTGGACTTTGGCCAGTGGGAGTAGAAAATTTGCTGGAGTTAGTGTGTCATTGTTGGTGTCAGTGGGGAGCATAGTGCCTCATTGTTGGTGTCAGTGGGGAGCATAGTACCTCATCGTTGGTATCAGTGGGAGGAATAGTGCCCCATTGTTAGTGTCAGTGGGCGGAATAGTTCTCGATCATTGGTATATGTGGGAGGAATAGTGCCCCATCATTGGTATATGTGGGAGGAATAGTGCCCAATCATTGGTATCAGTGGGAGGAATAGTGCCCTATCACTGGTGTCAGTGGAAGGAATAGTTCTCTATAATTGGTAACAGTGTGAGGAATAGTGCCCCATTGTTAGTGTCAGTGGGAGGAATAGTGCCCCATTATTGGTATACGTAGGAGGAATGGTGCCCCATCATTGGTGTCAGTGTTAGGAATAGTGCGTGAGGAATAGTGCACCATCATTGGTATCAGTGGAACAAATAGTGCCCCATAATTGGTATCAGTGAAAGGAATAGTGCCCCATTGTTAGTGTCAGTGGGAGAAATAGTACCCCATCATTGGTATACATGGGAGGAATGGTGTCCCATCATTGGTGTCAGTGGGAGCAGTAGTGCCCCATTATTGGTATCAGTGGGAAGAATAGTTCCCCATCGTTGGTGTTAGTGGGAGTAATAGTACCCCATCATTTGTATCACTGAGAGGAATAGAGCCTCATCATTGGTATACATGGGAGGAATGGTGTCCCATCATTGGTGTCAGTGGGAGGAGTAGTGCCCCATTATTGGTATCAGTGGGAAGAATAGTGCCCCATCGTTGGTGTCAGTGGGAGGAATAGTGCCTAATCATTGGTGTAAGTGGGAGGAATAGTGTCCCATCATTGGTGTCAGTGGGAGGAATAGTGCCCCATCGTTGGTGTCAGTGGGAGGAATAGTGCCCCATCATTGGTGTCAGTAAGAAGAACAGTGCCCCATCATTGATGTCAGTGGAAGGAATAGTGTCCCATCGTTGGTGTCAGTAAGAAGAACAGTGCCCCATCATTGATGTCAGTGGGAGGAATAGTGCCCCATCATTGGTGTCAGTAAGAAGAACAGTGCCCCATCATTGATGTCAGTGGAAGGAATAGTGTCCCATCGTTGATTTCAGTGTGAGGAATAGTGCTGTATTGTTAGCGTCAGTGCAGGAATTACTGCCCCATAGTTGGTGTCAGTGAGAAGAATAGGCCCTAAAGGGCCGGATAAGGGTATGCAAAGAGCCACATTTGGCCCATGGGCTGTAGTTTGGAGACCAATGCTATAGAGAAAGAGTTACTCTACCAACATGTGAAATTTGAATGACCTGTGTATGTTAATAAAAATGTTACGTCCACTTTTGCATTACTTTCTGTACAGAAATCATATTTTATGTAACATAATAATTTGCATGTCCCTCCTGGTGGCCCATACAATACTATTTAATGTCTGTTCACCATGTGCCGATTCTGCTGTTTTCCTGTTCTTTCTAATTCAGATTTCCTTGCTCGGTCACCTGTTCCGCTAACTTCACAAAACCTCATCCGCGTCCCTCTGATAATGTCACCTGTCACATAATAAGATGCATGGCTGACATGAGATGACAATATCATACCGTTACACCCCGACAATCCTCATTTGAAGTTGTCCCCATTGTTATTCCACCTCGACGCCTCCTCTCAGTGGTATAGGAATAATGAATACATATTTAAAAATCGAGGTTGGGGGGGTTGGTGATCAATAGACGCATGTCAGATCATTAAATCTAAATTACTTTAACATTTCATCCTCGTTCGGGCAGAAAGAATCCACCACGGAGCTTATTACAAATTCATTATGTAGGCCTTTTTCATCATAACCTTTCTATGCAAATATCACGTATCCGCCAGCGAAACGCACGCCTACGGTCTCGCCATATTACGCCGCCTAAATGAAATTTTACTTTGAAACAATTAAATTCATATAAATCAGTTTCCGTCATTTCCCCAGGTACCTCATCCTGAAATAAGAGGGCCATTCATAATATATTCCAATTCTTCCTCTCTGCCCAGTTGATATGACGAGACCGAGAGTTAGACGCCGAGATACGATTGTTTAATCTCAGGCTATTCTGTCCCAGTAATTGCTAAGAATCTCAGGCCGGCCAACGGCTGAGTGCAAATCAATCTTTGGTTCCATTTTTTTTTTTTACTGGGAGGAGAATCACAGAATCGGCCTACTCAAGAATTTCATTTCAATAAACGTAAAATAGAAAAAGAAGTTTAATCCCTTGTTAACAGAGGCCTGGCAGAAAGGCAAAGGAAGTCATTTCCTGGCGGCATATGGGATTTTTTTTTTCATTATTATTATTAATATAGTACATTAGAGGGATTGAATGGAAAATGAGGTTGTATTCTGTGCTGTGTCTCATTCCCATATTACCTGGGCACTGTCAATGGAGTTTGGCTTTTATTTCAGACTTGTATTATGGGAAGATTTGAAATGAATAGACTGATAAAAAGAAAAAGAAGAAAAAAAAATGACAAGGTGTTATAGGGACATATTAGATAGCACACGCTCCCACAGGGCTTAAAGAAATCTTGTCAAGATAGAACAATATATATTTCTATTACTATACCTGAGACGTTTTGGAGTTCTTTGAGTTTGCGCATGGGGGAAGTAGAGATATTGCTATGGACGATAGGCCAGACAAAGGACAAAGATAATGTCGTTTTTTGGACTCTACATGGGAGGGTATTGCTACGGATAATGGTCCAGATAAAGGACTGTTGGCCAAGATACTGAAGTTTTTTCGATTTCACATTGGGAGGAAGTAGTGACATTACTATGCACGATGGGCCAGACAAAGTACTGTTGGCCAAGATATTGGAGTTTTTGGGATTCCACATTGGGGGGTTGGAGAGACATTGCTCTGGACGATGGGCCAAACAAAGGACTGTTGGCAAAGATATTGGAGTTTTTGGGATTCCACATGGGGGGGGGGGGGGAGACATTGCTATGGACGATGGGCCAAACAAAGGACTGTTGGCAAAGATACTGGAGTTTTTGGGATTCCACATGGGAGGGGGGGAGACATTGCCAAAAAAAGGACTATTGTCCAAGATATTGGAGTTTTTTTAGACTCCACATGGCGGGTAGAGACATTGCTAAGGATGATGGGCCAGACAAAGGACTGTTGGCCAAGATATTGGAGTTTTTTGGACTCCACATAGAAGGGTAGAGGTATTGCTATGGATAATGGGCCAGATAAAGGACTGTTAGCCAAGATATTGAAGTTTTTTCAATTTCACATTGGGAGGAAGTAGAGACATTGCTATGGACGATGGGCCTGACAAAGTACTGTTGGCAAAGATACTGGAGTTTTTGGGATTCCGCATGGGGGGGGTTGGGGGGGAGACATTGCTATGGCCGATGGGCCAAACAAAGGACTATTGTCCAAGATATTGGAGTTTTTTTAGACTCCACATGGCGGGTAGAGACATTGCTAAGGACGATGGACCAGACAAAGGACTGTTGGCCAAGATATTGGAGTTTTTTGGATTTGCTTTGGGGGTAGAGACATTGCTATGGACGATGGGACAAGCAAAGGACTGTTGGTCAAGCTATTGGAGTTTTTGGGATTCCACATGGGAGGGTAGAAGCATTGCTATGGATAAAGGGCCAGACAAAGGACTGTTGGCAGGGATTTTGAAGTTTTTGGGATTTCGCATTGGGAGGAAGTAGAGACTTTGCTATGCACGATGGGCCAGACAAAGTACTGTTGGCCAAGATATTGAAGTTTTTGGGATTCCACATTGGGGGGGGGGGGGGGAGACATTGCTATGGACAATGGGCCAAACAAAGGATTGTTGGAAAAGATACTGGAGTTTTTGGGATTCCACATGGGGGGGGGGGGGGAGATATTGCTATGGCCGATGGGCCAAACAAAGGACTATTGTCCAAGATATTGGAGTTTTTTTAGACTCCACATGGCGGGTAGAGACATTGCTAAGGACGATGGGCCAGACAAAGAACTGTTGGCCAAGATATTGGAGCTTTTTGGATTTGCCTTGGGGGTAGAGACATTGCTAGGGACCATGGGACAAGCAAAGGACTGTTGGTCAAAAGCTATTGGAGTTTTTGGGATTTCACATGGGAGGGTAGAAGCATTGCTATGGATAAAGGGCAAGACAAAGGACTGTTGGCAGGGATTTTGAAGTTTTTGGGATTTCGCATTGGGAGGAAGTAGAGACATTGCTATGGACGATGGGCCAAACAAAGGACTGTTGGCCAAGACATTGAAGTTTTTAGGATTTCGGATTGGGGAAATAAAGACAATGCTATGGATGATCATGGGCCAGACAAATGACTGTTGGTCAAGAAGATAGAGTTTTTTTGACTCCACATGGGGGGGGGGCAGATAAATTGCTAGGGATGATGGGCAAAAAGGCCTGTTGGCCAAGATATTGGAGTTTTTTGGCATTTGCATTGGGGGGGGGGGGGGGGTAGAGACATTGCTATGGACAATGGGAAAAACGAAGGACTGTTGGTCAAGCTATTGGGGCTTTTTTGCATTCTGCATAGGGGGGTAGAGACAGTGCTATGGATGATGGGCCAAAAAAAGGACCTTTTGCCGAGACTTTGGAGTTTTTTGGATTCCACAAAGGGAATAGAGATGATGCGATTGATGATGGGCCATATAAAGGACTTTTGAACAAGATATTGCAGTTCTTTTTGGATTCCACATGGGGGGGAGAGGGACATTGCTATGAGTGATGGGACCATTGGCAAAGGTATTGGGGTTTTTAGGTTTGGTTTATTAGTGACACGCATGTGGGGGTGGGGATTAAATCCCAATTCTAGGTTTCCCCCACTGGTGACATCTCCTACCTCCCAGATGCTCCCCCACAATGTATGTTTCTTTTTATACCTACCTATTTCCAGTTTTCTGGACGGTCATGTGAAACACAGGCTCCTCTTCTCCAGATCTTCTCCAATGGTAGGCAGTGCTTGGAGATGCAAAGAGCAGTGCTGACATCATCACTGTATAATTTTTTTTATGTATGCATGTATGTATGAGCTAATATCTATGAAGCATTACTGTCTACCACGTGATAAAACTGGGACATGTTACAAAAGACTGCTATAGACCACTGTCATTACCGGTCCTTTACAATTACAGCACAGTCCCCTTAAAAATACTCACACTACATTTGATATTTATTTCAGCAAGATCCAGTATAAAAGGTCAGAGAAAGAAATTACTCAAAAGGAAAAAAGAATCAACATCAATAAAAAAATTAAAAAAAAAAGAAAGTGTGAAAGAAATAAACCATATTGTATACGTAGCTATTAAAAACAGTTAATTTATTCTTACATTTATTTAATGAATTTATTATTATTAATGAAGTTATCTTTTATAAATTAATTAATTTCACTAGCCAAGTATAACACTGCCTTCTTGAGCTGTAAGTAATGAAGGCCTGTAAGCTATCCTGGGGCCACAAGTTGGACACCAGGGATCCATCCATAGGCAAAAAACATGCTGCTAATGAATGAGGCTGCTTGCATTTTGGGGTGCACTGGACAGGGGTGTAACTACAGGGGTTGCAATTGCAACTAGGCCCCATGCTCCAGGGGGCCTGTGCGGCTCCCCTGTATACCTGGATAGGAGGGGCGGCGGGGGCACCATGTAGAGAAATCACTGTCCTCCTTTTTCCTCCTGTAGCTACAGAAGGAAAATGGAGGGGATTGTTTCCTCTGTATGCTGCCCCTGCCACTCCTCCTATTCAGTTCACTTGTGTTTTGCTGTCCCTGGGCCCCTGTTTGCTCCCCTGCCCCCCCCCCCCCCACACACACACACTGTGCTCCCTTTCCTCTTCCACCGGCTGCTGCAGGGGATGTGTCACAATAGAGAACCAGGAAGGGGTCGGTAAATATGTAATTTACCCGCTCCTTCCTATTCTGAATGGACAGAGTTATAGTCAGCGACATTGTAAAAAAATAAAATAAAGTGAGAAAAAATAATACAATTCAAATACCAAAAAATAAAAACTACTGACACAAGTGGGTGAACTTTCAGGATCGCAAAGGTCACACTTGCGACCAGGCCCTGGCATTCCACCACCGTGGGGAGGCCCCAAGATGGCAGGAAGGGGAACTTTTGAAAGGGTCCCGCAGTGGGACCGTAATAAAGGGCCCCGCAATGAGAGTAAAGGGCCCCAGGATCAGTGGAAAGAGCCCCAGGCTTTAAGGAAAGGGCCCCGGCCAAGGGTCTGGGGGGCCGTTCATGGTTTCTTTCAGCAGGGTCCTGAAGGTTCTAGTTATGCCTCTGGCACTGGAAGACATAGATGCATGAGATATTGTCCCCATAAGGGTTCAGACTCGGAGACCAGTAGCTATAGCAGTAGAGAGGCTCCCACCAACCAGCTAGATAAGTATACAAGCAGGTCACCCTGCTGGATGATGTGGGCTCATCTGAGGTGCGAATCTAAACACTAACCGGTGTTCACCAGAGCTCCTGATGGTGGAGATGGGTTTTGCTTTGTGTTAGTACCAGGTCGCCATCCTCAGGATTGCCCCATCAGGAGTTTAGCAAGCCAGGGTTCAGTAGCAGATGTAGTAGGAATTAAAGCAGTGTTCTGGCCACGGGGGGGAAATTTAGCTAAAAATATCCCCGGGACAGTCAGGGCTAGTACATTCCACAATGGATAGCCTCTGATCTGTCCCGGTTCGCACTTAACTTTTAGAAGAAATACTTACCTTGAAAATTTCTTCTCCAGCGCTGCCATCTCGGATGTGGGCAGCTGAAGCCAGCGCGTCCTCTTCTGCGTTCTCTTCCGTGTCCTCTTCTCCCAGAATGCACCTGCACCGGCCCCGCTCGTCACTTCCGGTGCGGGCGCGTCATCCTTGCACAGCTTCTGGGAAGCTGTTTAACAGGGAATGAGGCACCCGCACCGGAAGTGACGAGCGGGGGCCGGTGCATGCACATTGATTCCTGGAAGCGATGACGCTCAGCTCCCAGGAATCAATGCAAAGAGGAAGTGACGGCGCAGGCCGTGGCCACAGAGGTAGGAAGTGGAAGAAAGGTGAGTATATTTTCTTCAATAACAAGGTAAGTAAACAAAAAAAAAATTGTAACTATCCATTTCTTTTTCAGGTGACCAAGAGCAAGCGGATGGCCCAAAACCGATTATGTCGATTTTGTGGCCGGAACTCTGCTTTAAGTGGAAGCGTAGTAAAGGAACAAGCCAAAGGTTAGTAATGAGTGGTTGCAGATTGGGATCAAGCAGAAGAATAGTTGAAGAACTATTACCGCCAAAGTTCAGTAATCAGTTGTAGTGGAGATAAGTACAACTGCAGGTACACAAAGGAGCAAGATATCGGCTGAAAAGAGCACAATAATCTGGCAAACAGGAGGTACAAAGACAGGAATTAAATAGGAAGTTTATGGGAGGAGCAAAGAGTTCAAGATTTACCAGAAACATGGCACAATACTAGATTATCTGAGAGTTCAGAATGGATGGTGTTATGCATCTCAGGTGGCTTAGCAAGGAGAGCTACTGCTTAATGCAGCCGAGGTCATGGGTTCAGGCCCCAGTCCTGACAGGTATATTATACACATTGCAAGAATTTTAGTAAATATTATTAATAATCCTAATTGTTTTCAGTTTTGTAGATCTAGATATAGTTTACTTCCTAAATTCTTTCAAACTGATTGCTTAGTTGAGCCTTTTCTGTAATCCTACGATCAGCTCCGGTCTTGTTATTTGTGGTTAGCCAAACTGCCTGGGTTGAGTTCAAGCAAAGTTTGGAGAACTTCAAAGCAGTTGGGATGCCAAATCTGAACCCTACTGAAGTTAAAAGTCGAATCTGTCAAATTAAAAATTCCTATTTTCTGGGCTAATAAGCATGGGGGTGTAAAAAAAAAAAGTATGAAAGGGGCAGGGGGGCGGCTCTGCCCTGGGGGGCATATTGTATACTAATGTGAAAAAAAATAATTTTCTGCCAGGAGCAGAACATAAAGTGAGACAGTAAAAAGCCCAATTCCTTTAAATACTGTAACATGCCTGGAAGGTGTCCTAATCCTCCCTGTGAAGAGGCACATCTCTGTGATGTACAGAACGTGCTGCAGCAGCACTGACATTTACAAAGATTATTGACATTTCATTCCCTGGTTCTTTAAAAAACGAAAAAAGGGCAGAGGTCTGCTATGTATTTTGGGGGACCTTTTTGAGGGTTCCGTGTGCTCCTTTTTTTTTTTTTCTTAAGAAGAAGCTGGCAATAAAATGTAATTTGCCAGCAATTTAAACTGCTATTTTTTTTTTCTTTGTAAAAGTACCTTTTGCTGTATCACATCCTACAGCAAGAATAAAAAAATAAAAGTTCAAGTACACACAAAATAACAAATAAAAGGCATGAAGTCCCATCAAAAATCTACTGTATATCAGACACTTATTCTGGGTATGCATTTTGGCTGGGCAGGAAAGGGGGGGGGGGGATGCCTTCCTAAATCATACCAAGCCACATGCCATAAACATGGGGGACCCCCCTGGCAAGGCACCTTATCCCCATGTTGATGAGTACAAGGGTCTTCCTTCCCACAACCCTGACCTGGTGGTTGCAAGGGTCTGTGGGGGACTTATCAAAATCTGGAAGCTCCCTTTACCAAGGCACCCAGATACCACTACCTCATGTGATTGAATTTGAGGTACATAGCAACCCTAGTCATTTACCAAAAATGTGTAAGCAGTATAAATAAAACACAATCACATGTTTTAGGCCCCGTTCACATAGGGGCGACGCTACTTCATAACATTGAAGTCAATGGCGGTCGCCTCCTGGTCGCCCCAAAGAAGCTCCGGACCCTTTTTCTAAGTCGGAGCGACTTGTGTCGCTCCTATTAGAACGGGTCCGCAGCTTCCCTATGGGAAGCGACCTACGGCGACCTGTGAGGCGACCAGGTCGCCTCACAGGTCGCCTCAGTGTGAACCGGGACTAAGACAAGTATTTTAATAACAAAAGGGTCCCACCATGTACATCCACTAAAAAAAAAATATAGAAAAATCTTTCTGGACTTGGTATAGGTCCAATAAAGAAAACCCTGGTTGCTGCACTCTAACTATCTGAATTCAAAACAAAATTCAATAATTCACAAATGATACCATACATAAATCTGAAAAAGTAACTGTCGGGACCTGGATTACCTGCTGCTGCCACTGTGTTTCCCAGAATGGAAGGTTGTAGTTCTGGTGTCCACCAGCGGGTGTCCCCCAACAGCCATAAGTAATCAGTTTCTGCCTGATGTTGGCTGCTGGGAGGGTATTTAGGTCCTCTCCTACCAGTGCCTCTCACTCCTGTGTTTTGTTGCTGCCACTTACTATTTGTCATTGACCCTGATCTTGCTCCTGCCCCGTACCTTGCTGCCTTGTACCTGCTCCCCCTTATTCCTGATCCCAGTTTTGGTTCCCCCCTCCCATCTGTTCCCTGCATCTCCTGTTTTCCTCTTCTTTACTGTCAGGACCTTGATCACCTGCTGGTGGCAGTGTGCTTCCCAGAGTGGAAGGTTGTAATTCTGCTGTCTAGTAGTGGGTGTGTGATAAAGTGGTGCGCTATATCTGGATTAACTGTGCAATAATTTGCAACCAATAAATTATACACCTTCAGAATAAAACAAAGAATATGGGTGCAATATGTACAATATACAATTGTGTATAAAGAAAAAAGTCCCAAGACACCAACGTGTCAATATTAAGCAATCTTCAGTGATGTGATAAGTGACAGATGGTGTTGAAAACAAATAGTGACTTGAATTCCCTCCACCTGTTGGAATTCCTCCTTACCGGACGGAATAAAGTAAGTGCTCTCCTTAGCAAAATTAAACAATCCCAGTGCTCTAAATCAAACAATGGTGATCCCCACCGTGCGTTCAAAGTGGCCCGCTGGGCTTCTTACCAGATGGATAGAGATAACATGCGTTGTTATACTCCTCTCAAACGAGTGTGTCTCTGTATCCAGTTGGTATTGACAGCCTCTGATGGATATGGATACCAGATACTGTTACGCTGCTCTCCGGCGAATCAGACCTTGTATTCAGATGGCACTGACAGCCGCTTGTTCAAAGCGTTTGGAAAGATCGTTGCATTCCAGCATACCATGTAAAAAGAATACTACTATAGTGCATTACCCTTATAGGTGTACTTTATTAAAAATATATATTGCACTTACATGATATAAGAAAAGACTTCGCATTAGTATTATGGAGCGATGAGGGATTCCTGTATAGCTTGGGTCCGGCTGCAGCCCGAGTCCCGAGCGACGTGGTGACGGCACGCCTCCTGTCTGACGCGTTTCCGCCTATTGGCTATCTTCAGAGAAAGGAGGTTCTCGCGCGCCGTCACTTCCGTCCTATTTATTCTAAAGGGAGCCGCGTCACTTCCGGTGTCAGCAGAGGAGGCGCCGGAAGTCGATCGCGGATCTTACGGCTTCAGTTTTCTAATGTATTGCACATATTAATGGTCCGATATCGGGGTGGCCTCCTATATCCAATTCAGATTAGGATAAGATATTTTCGGCACTGCAATACTCTACAGCATCTCGTGCCCCTGCTATTTCCTGTGTTTGCTACTCCCCGTCGGCCGCTCTCATTAATAAGTATAAATAATTATTATACCGAGTAAAAACCTTAAAGGGGTATATTTCTAAATTAGGTTAAAATGTCCCTAAAATAAAAACTGGGTGTCTGCCAGCAGCCAGCATCAGGTGGAGACTGATTACTGGGATCTGCTGGCAGCTGGGAGACACCTGCTGGTGGGCACCGGAACTGCCACCCGCAGGTTGATCCAGGTCCTGACAATGACATATGTGCTCATCCACAAATATATAGTGAACAATTGAATTATGAGAAGTCTGTGAGAAATATTCCTTAGTGTAGCATAAAAAACAAGCAGGTATCTTACTCCAGTGTCCCACACCACAAGAATCACAGCCTCTTACCTAGAATCCGTGACCTCAAACATAGTGAGATCAACAGTGATAATGAAGTAGGGGGCAGCACACCACGGCATGTATTGATATCCCAATACACTCCACATTAATGATGACCAACCCACAGGAACAAAAGATTAGGTAACAGACCTGGATCCACTTCACAAAATCTTCCCAATGGAGGGACAGAGGCATAACAGAGAGTAGAACTGCAATTACTCCTAGAGTGTCATACCAAGTGTGAATTAGGGTTTGTGACAGTACTCACCGTCACTATGAGATTATAAACAGATAATTAATGGTTTGAATTGCTTCAGATGGGACATTCATATTTGTCAGCAATATCTCCATATAGAAATATGAAGATTTATTCCCATTGCCATGAAATCTGTAATTTCTAAATAATGTGTGTATTACATATCCCTCAATGTCAGACAGGTTTTCCCTATTGTTTGTGTATTGGGAGGGAATGTGGATTGCCCCTGTCTCATTGTGAAATGTTAATGACCTCACATTGTTCTGTCTGTCTGCCTTAAGAGAAACGTATTATGGGATGTATATGTGTGTGGATTGGATGCTAAGGGGGAGGGGGGGATTGTCCCACATTATATATTTTTGTGTACACTGTATGGGAGTGTAAAACTCTGTTTCTATTGGATTGTGAATGTCATGTCCAGTCCTCAACAAGGTCCACCTGGGCGGTAACCTTGTGGGGGAAAACTGTATATAAGTCTGTTTCTTGTTCAATAAAGTTGAGTTAGTTCACCCTTAATCTAGAGTCCTGTCTCTTATTGGAGGAATATGCTACAAGGAATTGCTTTGCTATGGTCTTCCATACTCCCTTGGATAATCACTAAGCTCTTGCAAGAGCTTGTGTAGAGCTTGTTCCTGCTGCCCTCTCTGGGGAAAGAGGGGTTCACCCACGGGAACCTGGAGCCTTGTCGTATGTCCAGGGTGGGTAGGAGACGGCGAGACCCTAACCAAGTTGCGGCAGTTCGTGGGGTCTGAGGCGGTTATGGTGTCTGGTGGAGTGCTTGGAGCCCTCGGGAAGCACTAGGAGCATCCGTCAATGGAGGTACCCAATCGGGGTGCCGGTTGATCCGTTACAGGGTTCTATACAACCTACGATGCGGCTCCTGCTGCATTCTGTTGATGGTCCTGCTCCGGTGGGGTTGGAGATGGGGGGGGGGGATCCACCCCCTCCTTATATCATTATAATTTCTGATAATTCTGTCTGCTCACTCCCCCCCTTGTCCCTTCACCCCCCCCCATTCCCTGACCCTTTTTTTTCTTCCTCTCGCTTTCTTTCTCTCTTCCCCCCCCCCCTCTCGCTGTTTTCCTTAACACTGTTTATTCCAAAATATTATTTTCTGATCTCTATGGGCCTCTTGAAGCCTCCCGTCAAAAAATGAGCATCTGATACATACCCACATTGGCATTACCCACCTCCCATTTACTTGTACAGCTTCAAGGCTTTATATGAGACACATTCCAGTTTCAGACAGAAGACATATTACCATTGTCCAGTTAAGCGTTGTTGGAAAATTGCAACAAGAACTTGTATTAGACGCCACTGGGATTCTCATTCTCTTATATGTGCATAATTTTGACGGTCTATGTTAACGAATAAGTATTGTATTCTCATATGCTTCTTGTTTTTTTTATACGGTTGTATTGTAAAAACCCTCAATATCTTTCAATAAAAATCTTATTGGAAAGAAAAAACAAAAAAAGGCGTGATGACGTCACCGACTAGGTCCTGGGATTTGGGTGGGGCCTAATTGGTGACATCATCACGCCTGCTGAGTTTTTTTTGGGGGGGGGGGGGGAGGCAGTGAGACAAATTCAGAATCTTACCTACAAACTGGAATTTGTTGTCATAGCTGTAAAGAAATTAGAATTCTTCAGCAGTTAAAAAAATAATATCAGGCGTTGGGATGAAACTGAGAGGTAAATGTAACAGAAATGAAAACGGCTTATGTAACACTTTTCTATACTATAGAGATAATTATTGTGGATTTTTTATTTATTTATTTATTTTTTTTATGCAGCAAATTATTATTATTAGCTGGACTAAAGTAAAGGTTTGTTTTTAATAAAGTTCAATTTAAAGAACTCTATGACATAATTAGTAACCTTGTATTAAACGTATATACGCTCCCATTTCCTGACCATTATTAAAAGCATTATTGGCGGATACATTGTCACCTGCTCGGCAACCTTTAATAATCCTCTTCCAATCAATCTCGCAGGACCGCTGCTGCTACCTAGCAACCTAGCAACCTCCAGTAACCTACCGATATAATGCGGCAATTTAATAACACAATGCGGAAATTTAATCATGGCTTAAATATGTCAAAAGAATGAAAACATGAGGGCTTCCAGTGCCATATATAAGAAAAATTGCGATCGGAGCATTGGAGCGCAGAATTATTTTTCCGGAAATCGAAATAAAACGTTATTTTTTTTTTCCACTTTTCTATTTTAATTTCATAATCCAGAGTTGTTTTTTTCCCCCTTTTTTTATTGCTGTGCACAGCTGCTGAGAAATATTTTATAGACCAGCTATATAAAAAAAAGATAAAAAGTATCATATAGCAAATCTTTAAACTCAATGTTGAAGGAAATTGTAAAATGCTAAAGTTGAATATGTTCGGTTGGAGGGCATCTACACTAACAAGTATTTTTATAACATATTTGCAGAGCTATTTACGCTGTGAAACTGCATTAACATTCGTTCTGTGTAAACAGAGGTCCAAATCAAATGTTATTAGGCTATTTTCCTCTCTAAGACGCGATAATCATTCATAAATCAAGAAAAACTGTGTTATGGCCACTAGATGGCCATATTTTCTATGATCTTTAGCTCCATCTAGTGACCAAGAGAAATTTTCTTGATGTACTCTGATTTTAAAGCGTAACTCCGCTTTTGTTGAGAAAAAAACATTCCCCTCTGGGTGATCTCTGTACATTATATGTAGCCTGTGGCACCGGAAGTGAGGGGGGGGGGAGCAGATCAGCGGAAGTTCCGCCTTTGTGTGTAACTCTACTTTAAACATTAAAGCGTAATTCCATTTTTGTTAAGAAAAAAACATTCCCCTCTGGGTGATCTCTGTACATTACAAGGATTTTAACAAACTTTGTTGCAGATTCCTACGTTTTGTTATTCTGAAGAAATCATTGTTTGTTCCTCTGTGCTGAGTGGGTCAAATGGGAGTGGTTTTATAATGATCTATCAGATGTGGCAACTGCAGGGCTCTAATGAGGAAATCTGCTGGGCCTGAATCCCTTTAGACGTGTTCCTATTGGGAGGATCTCACCAAAAATGACATTTGTGTTGCAGGGGATGCCAGAAATCTGACTTGTATCTTAGTGTAGACTTCTGGGAAAATTGGTGAGCCAATCACACAAGCAGGAAATGATGTTTCTGGGGGTGTGGTCAGTATACATTCTGTGTACAGAACACCTCCAGGCGGCCATATTGCAAAAATTACAACAGCTGCAGATTGAACAGGAAAGGTGATTTTTAAAGGGTAACTCCACTTTTGTGGGGAAAAAAATAGCAAATAAAGAATAAACAATATATCGTATACAATTGTGACACAAATCATATTGTAATTGAATGTTATTAAAAATTACCTTTCCTTTTCAATCTGCAGCTGTTGTGTATATATATATATATATATATATTCTTCCTCAGAGAACAGGTGCAGGAATTCAACCACAGGGAATTCAGGGGTGCACAGTGAACAGAGTGTAGACTTCAGGGATGCGCAATGTTTAGGGGTGTACAGTGTACAGGATGCAGAGCTCAGGGGTGTACAGTGTACAGGATGTGGAGCTCAGAGGTGCACAATGTACAGGGTGCAGAGCTCAGAGGTGCACAGTGTACAGGGTGCAGAGCTCAGGAGTATGCAGTGCACAGGGTGCGGAGCTCAGAGGTGCGAAGTGTACAGGGTGCGGAGCTCAGTGGTGCACAGTGTACAGGATGTGGAGCTCAGTGGTGCGCAGTGTACAGGATGCGGAGCTCAGAGGTGCACAGGGTGTGGAGCTCAGTGGTGCACAGTGTAAAGGGTGCCATGCTTAGCAATGCGCAGTGTACAAGGTACGGAGCTCAGTAGTGCGCAGTGTACAGGGTGTGGAGCTCAGTAGTACGCAGTGTACAGGGTGTGGAGCTCAATGTTGCGCAGTGTACAGGGTGCAGAGCTCATTTGTGCACAGTGTACAGAGTGTGGAGCTCAGTGGTGCACAGTGTACAGAGTGTGGAGCTCAGTGGTGCACAGTGTACAGGGTATAGAGCTCAGAGGTGCACAGGGTGCGGAGCTCAGTGGTGCACAGTGTAAAGGGTGCGGAGCTTAGTAGTGTGCAGTGTACAGGGTTCAGAGCTCAGTTGTGCACAGTGTACAGGGTTGTGGAGCTCAGTGGTGCGCAGTGTACAGGGTGTTGAGCTCAGTGGTGCACAGTGTACAGGGTGTGGAGCTGAGTAGTGGGCTGTGTACAGGGTATGGAGCTCAGAGGTACGCAGTGTACAGGGTATGGAGCTCAGAGGTGGACAGTGTACAGGGTGCAGAGCTCAGAGGTGCACAGAGTACAGGGTGTGGAGCTCAGTAGTGCTAAGTGTACAGGTAAGGGGCTCAGAGGTGCACAGTGTACAGGATGTGGAGCTCAGAGGAGCCCAGTGTACAGGATGCAGAGCTCAGTGGTGCACAGTGTACAGGGTGCGGAGCTCAGTGGTGCACAGTGTACCGGGTGCGGAGCTCAGTGGTGCACAGTGTACAGGGTGCGGAGTTCAGTAATGCGCAGTGTACAGGGTGCGGAGCTCAGAGGTTTACAGTGTGGAGGGTGCGGAGCTCAGAGGTGCACAATGTACAGGGTACGGAGCTCAGAGGTGCACAGTGTACAGGGTGCAGAGCTCAGCGGTGCACAGTGTACAGGGTGCAGAGCTCAGAGGTGCACAGTGTACAGGGTGTAGAGCTCAGCGGTGCACAGTGTACAGGGTGTAGAGCTCAGCGGTGCACAGTGCACAGGGTGCGGAGCTCAGAGGTGCACAGTGTACACAGGGTGCGGAGCTCAGAGGTGCACAGTGCCAGGGTGTGGAGCTCAGGAGTGTGCAGTGTACAGGGTGTAGAGCTCAGCGGTGCACAGTGTACAGGGTGTAGAGCTCAGGGGTGCACAGTGTACAGGGTGTAGAGCTCAGGGGTGCGCAGTGTACAGGGTGTGGAGCTCAGTAGTGCGCAGTGTACAGGGTACAGAGCTCAGAGGTGCACAGTGTGCAAGGTGCAGAGCTCAGAGGTGCACAGGGTGCAGGGTGCAGAGCCAGTCTCTGCTGATCAGTGTAAGTGAAAGTTTTGGCTTTACATAAACTTTGTCTACAACACATCATACCTGACAATCCTCCCTCATAATGATCTCTCCATGTAGCCTGACAAGTATCACATTTAATAATCAAGGGACGGGGACACGTGTGTAGGAGAGACACCATTAGGAAGAGAACGTGTCGCCGTTATGTAGATTTAGGGGCCTGGATTAGAAAACTTCATTAAAGATTGAAGAAGCTCATCACATTACCTTCCAGTGTGAGGTATAGGCATGCAGCATTTGCAGGTGGCTTAGGATGATTAAGCCTGATAAATATTAACACCTGTGACACCGGGGGACCCGGTACACTTCATTCACAGTCCAAACAGCATTTAGCATGTTTACAGAGCTCCTCAGTCAGATACACGGAGGACGCACCCTACAGCAAAGAATGCACAGCGTGTTACCTCTCCCCAATACTGCAATGGGCATACAAAGCGCCAATGCTGCTGATTGGCAATCCATAGGCAATGCAAAGAAAGAATTTGCAAACCGACAGGACTGTTAACCATCTGCCATACATATTAAAATGCCCTGAAAACTAGTGGTTATACCAGGAACTGCAGCCATAAACCTGGTACCATTTTTTCAGCCAGTGATTGGCTGACAGGTAAAAGTGATTCTGGCGGCTGTAAAAGTTTTACAGCACTTGAAAGCCCTCCTCTGTTTCTGCTTGCAGTGGTTCCCAGGCTCTCCTGTTCCTCTATTGAGTCTGGGACTTGTGGTAAATGGTTGCAATGGCTTCCCACAGAGGAGATGAAAGAACATCCGTTCCCTGATCTCCTATGTGACAAATTTCTTTACTTTGAGTTTCACAGCTGTCACTCCCTGGCTGTTACAGTCAAAAAAGCAGCTGATTAAACACATTCTGTGTTTGAATATCTTGTAGGAACGTGCAGTCTGCTTTCTCCACTGCAGGTGGCGGTGAACCGCAGTGGCATTGCAGAAGAAAGGAAGTCAAGAGGAGCTTGGTCCCTTTATGGTTTCCTGGGCCACAGAGGGCAGCTATCTGATTGGATGCTGGTGCCTCATGTGACTCTGGAAGCCATCTTGGGCCAGGCAAAGTCTATTTAAAGTGGTTCTAAAGCCTAAACATTTATTCCTTTAACCACTTAAGGACCAGGCCTATTTCTGACACTTGTTAACCACTTGCCGACTGCCCATCGACTATTTACGTCGGCAGTCAGCCCCTCACAGGCAGAGTAACATAGGGCTACGTCGCTGTCCTGTGAGGGTTTTGAGAGCGAGCGCGCGCCGCCGGAGGCGCGCTCCCGCGTGGTCACAGACCCCCCCGCGCGTGTGCCAGGCGGACTCGTTGTCCACCGGGCACTCGCGATCGTCCGTGACAGCGGGACAAAGGCAGGCAGCTAATGTAAACAAAGCAGCCTGTCAGTTCTCCCTGTGTAAGAATGAGGATCAAACGGTTCTACTATGTAGGACCGTTGATCACTGTTCTTACACATCAAGCCACAGCCAATCACAGTTAGAAGCACGCCCCTAGGACACACTTAACCCCTCCCTCTCCAATACAGTTAACTCCTTCACTGCCAGTGTCATTTTAACAGTAACAGTGCATATGTATAGCACTGATTACTGCAGTAATGTCACTGGTAACCCCAAAAATGTCAGTCAAGTGTCCGATCTGTTCGCCCTAATGTTGCAGTCCCGCAAAAAAAATCGCAGATCGCCACCATTACGCGTTAAAAAAAAAAAACAACAAAAATGACAAAAATCTTTCCCTTAGTTAGTAAACGCAATAACTTTTGCGCAAACCAATCAAAAGACGCTTTTTGCAATTTTTTTTTTTTTACCAAACATATGTAGCATAAAACAAATTGGCCTAAAATGTTAAAAAAATTTTTGGGGAATTTCATATAAAAAAATGTGAAAAATATTGTTATTTTTGCAAAATGTCACTCTTTTTTTGTTTATAGCGCATGATCAAAAAATCGCACAGGTGATCAAATACCACCAAAAGAAAGCTCTGTTTGTGGGAAAAAAAGGACGCCAAATTCGTTTAGGTACAGCGTCGCACGACCGTGCAATTGTCTGTTAAAGTCACGCAGTGCCGAATCGCAAAATAGGCCCTGGTCAGGAAGGGGGTAAAATCTTCCGGGGCTTAAGTGGTTAAAATCAGTATTTGTTGCTATAAAAATTACTTAGAACCCCCAACATCCAAACATTATATATATATATATATATATATATATATATATATATATATATATCAGGCATCCCAACCTTCAAAAACTAATTTCAGGGAGTTGGCACTCCACACTCCACTCCAGACCACCCCCCCCCCCCCCCCCCGCCGCAGGGCCCTTTCCGTGCCACCGCGACCCCCGCACTAATTTAACACAACTAGAGGATGATGAAATGAAATGGAATCAGTGTACAGAGGTGTACATCTTCTGAGAGATAATAAAGAAACACTCTAACCACCATGACCACTTCAGTGATTTGAATGGTGGGAGGAGTCAGAAAAACTGCACATGCTGGGATATTTACAGTTATGTGCTGGGGGATAGTTTCACCCCTAGCACATGTGATGTAGGCAGCCAGAAAATGTCATGTCCTTATTCATACATGTATGTACAAGGACATAACATATTATGACAAAACACAACTAGTTTTAAAAAAACATATTGCAACAATTTACACACGCTAATGCACATACCTTTTCTACTTATTTTGCAGACTACTGGCGGTTACTGCTGGCGTGTACTGGTGGTGCGGTTACTGCTGGCGGTTATTGCTGGCGGTTATTGCTGGCGGTTACTGCTGGTGGATAATGCTGGCGGTTACTGCTGATGGGTAATGCTGGCAGTTACTGCTGATGGGTACTGCTAGCGGGTATTGCTGTAAGTTACTGCTAGTGGGTATTGCTGGCGGTTACTGCTGGCAGTTACTGCAGATGGGTACTGGTGGTGGTTACTGCTGGTGGGTACTGCTGGCGGTTACTATAGGCTGGTACTGCTGGCGGTTACTATAGGCTGGTACTGCTGGCGGTTACTGCTGGTGGGTACTGCTGGTGGGTAATGCTGTTGAAGACTGCTGGCACTGCTCGAGGGTATGCTGGTAATCATGCTGGCGGGTACTGCTGCAGGAAGCACGCGGCTGCAGTAGAGGGCAGAGCCGCTGCTTCCTGTATGGCTCCTGTCACAGGCGGAGTGCATTTTATATCACTTTGCCTGTGACAGAGCCGGAACTACAAAGGAAGCAGCGGCTCTGTCACTGACATCCTGACAGTGGCTCTGTCACTGAGACAGACATCCTCAGTCTCCCGCGGCAGCCAGAAGATTGCACGGCACTTGCGGGTGTCTGTGAGCCGCCGGCCAAAGGCGGTAGACTCCTGCATGTCGCGGGAGACTTGGGATGTCTTATATATATATAAACATAAATATTTTTTTTAGCAGAGACTCTGGAGAATAAAATGGCAGTTGTTGCAATATTTTATGTCACACGGTATTTGCGCAGCAGTCTTTCAAACTCAATTGTTTTGGAAAAAATTCACTTCACTAAATTAAAAAAAAAAAAAAAAAACTAAACAGTAAAGTTAGCCCAATTTTTTTTTCTATTTATTTTATTTTATTATTTTTTTTTCACTGTTTCTTTAAAAAAAAATAAAATCTGATCACTTTCATTGCTGTTACAAGGAATGTAAACATCCCTTGTGACAGTAATAGGCAGTGACAGGTACTCTTTATGGAGGGATCGGGGGTCTAAAAGACCCCAAATCCCTCCTTTGCAATTAAAAGTATATAAAATGGCAAAATCTGCATTTTTGAATACTGTAATTTTTTTTAAATCTGCACCATTGGCAGCCGAGTAAACCGAAAGTGACGTTGTGACGTCACTTCCGAGTTACTACATCGGAGACCCGATCGAAGTCGAATCCAGCTTCGTTTGGGACTTGGACAAGTCAGGGATGTGCCGGCTGGTAGTTCAGGTCTCTCGATGGGACGGAAGACCCGGGCAGAGCGGCGGAAGACAGAGGGAGGAGGGGGGAACGTCCCCTCCCGCTCCTTGTGATAACGGATGAGTGGCTGCTGAGCCGAATCGCTTGTTAATACTAGAAAGCCAACCACCAGCTATAAAAAACGGTACCATGGTGTTGCCTCTAGCTCCAGGCATCACCCAAGTACAACCATTTCTTCAAACTGACATACGTCGGTTTGTGGGAAGTGGTTAATGCATTTCATGCATTAAGGGAAAAAATATTTGGGTATCAGCATCCTCCCCTTACTTACCTGAGCACTCATTCCATCCAGCGCTGTGCATGTCTGCATCTCTTTTCTCCCCTCACTTTCAGGTGTTACTGGCTTTCCTGGGGCACCAGGAGCCGCTCTCAGTGCTGTCAATCAAAGCCAGTGGCGAGGGAGCGGGGGGCATGGTGTCATTGGACGTAGCAATGAGGCTCAGGAGCAAACACGCACGAGTGCCCCCATGGGAAGCCACTTTCCATTGGACAGAGAGGAGGGGTCAGGAGTGCTGGTGGGGGACCCAAAAAGAGGTGGTTCGCGGCCGCTCTGTGCTATTCCATTGCACAGAGCAGGTAAGTAAAGGCATATCTGTTTTTTTTTTTTACTCTTACAATCACTTTAAAGGAATTGTAAACTCAGAAGGTTTTTTTATCTTAATGCATTCTATGCATTAGGATAAAAAGCCTTTGGTGTGCAGCAACCTCCCCAGCACCCCCCTAATACTTTGTTGAGCCCCATCTCTGTCCAGCGGTGTTCACGAATTCCCTCGGCCATCCTCTCTCCTGATTGGCTGAGATACAGCAGCAGCAGCAGCACCATTGGCTCCCGCAGCAGTCAATAAAAGTCAGTTAGCCAATCAGGAGAGAGAGGGGGCAGGGCCGAATGGCAGCTCTGTGTCTAAATGGACACTGGGAGCTGTGATTCGGCTTGGGTGCCCCCATAGCGAATTACTTGCTGTGGGGGCACTTGACAAGAAGGAGGGGCTAGGAGCAGCGAAGAAGGACCCAAAAATAGGAGGATCCGGGCTGCCCTGTGCAAAACCAACTGCACAGAGAAGGTAAGTAAACCAAGTTTGTTATTTTATATTCATTAATGTTTTATTCAGCTTCTTAAAAGGAACATCACAAGTACAGTAACAGAAGTTGTGCAGAGGAATTATTCATTACAGTCAAGTAATCAGCATATACACACAGGGCCGTTTTACCGCATGGGCATGCTGGGCAGTTCACCAGGGGGACCTACTTGTCCGGGGGGCCCACCTGCCCAGCGACCCATCCCCAGCCAATCATTAGTCCTGATTCCCGTGTGCTTCCCGCCGCCGAACTTAGCAGGTGGTAAGCGCCTGTCTGCCCTGTGCTGCTGTCAGGCCACTTGGGCCATGGAGAGGGGAGCCCACAACTGCCGGAATGCCTGTCCACCTCCACAGGAACAGGCAAACACAGGCAGGGGCAGACTGGCGACTTTTGGCCCAGGGGGCAAGTACAAACCAGAAGCCCATGGTGCAGTGACTCGACCCCCCTCCCACTCTCCCTCTTCCCGGCCTCCTCCTGACCCCCATCCCAGGCTGAAGCTCCGCTCCAGGTACTCTCTACTCACCGGCTGAATCCAGGTTCTCAACCTGGCCATCAGAAGGGCGGTTGGGGAGCTGGGACAACTTGGTTGGGGCTGACCAGGGGAGAAGAGTCTCCAGTGGGGCATGGAACTGGCCTCTGCTCAAACACAGTTTACACCATCCATTCTGGGGAGGGAGGCCTGCGCTCTGTCCCTGTCTTCAAGGACCAAACACATATTGTCTGTCCTCCTGTCACCCCTGTCACTCCTGTGTCTGCCGCACCCACCGCCCTAGAAGATCCAGCCTGCCCTCTGTGAGATGGGGTGCACTGATGTCTAATGTCATCGCGCATACCACGATTACGTGAGGAACGCTCCCCCGGAGGAGACACTCCACCTCCTCATACTCATCAGTTTGCACTACGGTCCCCAGTATGAGATGGGGAAATGCCTCCTGTAATGCGCCGCAAACTGATGACACACAAAACTGCTGGAAAAAAATCTTGGGAGTCAATTTTCTGCCCCACTCAAAGTTCTGCCTTGGTCCAATGGACCCATCTGGACCCATGGTAGGGCCTGCATCTCCATTTGCACATTATAAGCAGTCTAGCTGCAAACAATATGTGCATGACCCGAATTCTGAAATTGGGTGGGAAGCTATGGATTCCAATACTGAGAATAGCTGGGGGGGGGGGTTCATTATGCTACCAGTTACTTTGGAGATATGGATGAATACTTTTTTCCAAAAGGGCGATATGTGTGAGCACTGTCATAGAATGTGGGGTAGAGACCCAGTTTGGGAGCATCCTCGCCAACATTTACCGTCATCTAAATGAGTGAAATTGTACTGGGGTCAAGTACCATCTATGATGGAGTTTCTGGGACAGCACCCAGTAGTTTACACTTTTAGAGGAGCTAAGATTATAAATCCAAAAGATCTAGGGGGGGAAGAGTACATTGCTACCTGTAAAGAGGAAGAGCAGGCGTCCTTCCTTTAAGATCCCCAGCACACATAATACCAGTGCTTCCAGTTCTAGGCAGTGGCGATGGCCTCAATCGTCTGCACCGGGACCCAAGCCTTTGTGGCAAGGTCAGAAAAAGCCCTGGGCCCAGAGATCAGCCAAGTCTTCCTCTAGGCCCTCTAAGTGAAGGGGCGCCCCCACTCGCCTGGGTGGAGGGGAAGGCTCCTGCAGTTCTCAGGGGCATGGGTAGAGTTAATTCAAGACAACTGGATTGTCTCCACCATTTCACAGGGATACAAGCTGGGATCTCGGGTGTTCCCACATCCTCGGTTTGTGAGGTCAAGTATACCAACAGATCCCGTAAAAGAAAGCGATCTCTTTCAGGCATTGGACCAGCTGAGAGCTCAGAGGGTGATAACCGAGGTTCCAGAAAACGAAAGGTTCAAGGGTTTTTACTCAAACCTATTTGTAATCCCAAAACCAAACGGGGATGTGAGACCTATTTTGGATCTCAAGGCGCTGAATCGGTTTCTGAACGTTCGTTCTTTCCGCATGGAATCAATTCGTTCAGTCGTAGCCTCCCTGCAGGGAGAGGAATTTCATCCATAGACATCAAGGATGCATATCTTCATGTGCCTATATTTCAGACCCATCAAAGGTTCCTTCCTTTTGCGATTGGAAGCCATCATTTCCAGTTTGTGGCCCTGCCCTTTGGGTTGGCCACAGCACCAAGAGTATTCACAAAGGTCCTAGCTCCAGTATTGGCTGTTCTAAGGTCCCGAGGGATATCGATAATAGGATATCTGGACGATCTATTACTAATAGATCGATCTGTGTCGGCTCTAAGTCAAAATATCCTTCAGACTGTACATTTTTTGAAATGTCTGGGTTGGATACTGAACTTAGCAAAGTCAGCATTACAGCCAGTCCAGCGTCTGGAATACCTGGGGCTTCTTGTCGCCACGGTGCAGGCAAAGATATTCTTGCCAGCAAGAAGGGTCTCAGACCTGAAGGATCAGGTTCAGTCTATAGTGAGACTGAGATATCCGTCTATACGTCTTTGCATGATGTTACTGGGGAAGATGGTGTCCACATTCGAGGCGATTCCCTATGCTCAATTCCATGCCAGACCCTTGCAGGACAATGTTCTGTCTGCATGGAACGGAAAATTTCAGTCCTTGGATCCTGTGTACCTCTCGCAAGGTATTTTACTTTCATGCATAGAAGGCATGAAGATAAAAACCTTGAGCCCCTCTCTCTCCTGATTGTGTCTCAGCCAATAAGGAGAGATAGTTCCAAACGGCTGAGGCACTCTTGGACATCGCTCGATAGAGAGGGGCCCTTTAAAGTGGTTGTAAAGTCAGATGTTTTTTTTTTATCTTAATGCGTTCTATGCATTAGGAATAAAAAAACCTTCTGTGTGTAGCCCCCCCCCCCCCCTCAGCTCGCCTAATATTTACCTAAGCCCCCTCTCTATCCAGCGATGTCCAAGCGTGCCTCAGCCATTTGGGACTCTCTCTCCTGATTGGCTGAGACACAGCAGCAGCAGCCAATCAGGAGAGAGAGGGGCGGGGCCGAACGGCAGCTCCGTGTCTGAATGGATACACAGAGTTCCAGCTCGGCTTGGGTGTCCCTATAGCAAGCTGCTTGCTTTGGGGGGGCACTCAACAGGAGGTAAGGGCCAGGAGCTCCAGCCTGGGACCCGAGAAGAGGAGGATTTGGGTTGCCATGTGCAAAAGCATTGGGCCTCATGCACACGGGACATTTTTACAGCGGCTGTTTTTGGCGTCAGACGTTTTTTTTTTGCAGCCAGTAAACTCCCCAGCATGTTCTCCGATGTCTCCCCAGCATGTTCTCCTATGTCTCCCCAGCATGTTCTCCTATGTCTCCACAGCATGTTCTCCTATGTCTCCCCAGCATGTTCTCCTATGTCCCCCCAGCATGTTCTCCTATGTCCCCCCAGCATGTTCTCCTATGTCTCCCCAGCATGTTCTCCTATGTCCCCCCAGCATGTTCTCCTATGTCTCCCCAGCATGTTCTCCTATGTCTCCCCAGCATGTTCTCCTATGTCTCTCCAGCATGTTCTCCTATGTCCCCCCAGCATGTTCTCCTATGTCCCCCCAGGATATTCTCCTGTGTCTCCCCAGCATGTTCTCCTATGTCTCCCCAGCATGTTCTCCTATGTCTCTCCAGCATGTTCTCCTATGTCCCCCCAGCATGTTCTCCTATGTCCCCCCAGGAAATTCTCCTGTGTCTCCCCAGCATGTTCTCCTATGTCTCCCCAGCATGTTCTCCTATGTCTCCCCAGCATGTTCTCCTATGTCTCCCCAGCATGTTCTCCTATGTCTCCCCAGCATGTTCTCCTGTGTCTCCCCAGCATGTTCTCATATGTCCCCCCAGCATGTTCTCCTATGTCTCCCCAGCATGTTCTCCTGTTTCCCCAGCATGTTCTATGTCTCCCCCAGCATGTTCTCCTATGTCTCCCCAGCATGTCCTCCTATGTCCCCCCCCCCAGCATATTCTCCTATGTCTCCCCAGCATGTTCTCCGATGTCTCCCCAGCATGTTCTCCTATGTCTCCCCAGCATGTTCTCCTATGTCTCCACAGCATGTTCTCCTATGTCTCCCCAGCATGTTCTCCTATGTCCCCCCAGCATGTTCTCCTATGTCCCCCCAGCATGTTCTCCTATGTCTCCCCAGCATGTTCTCCTATGTCCCCCCAGCATGTTCTCCTATGTCTCCCCAGCATGTTCTCCTATGTCTCCCCAGCATGTTCTCCTATGTCTCTCCAGCATGTTCTCCTATGTCCCCCCAGCATGTTCTCCTATGTCCCCCCAGGATATTCTCCTGTGTCTCCCCAGCATGTTCTCCTATGTCTCCCCAGCATGTTCTCCTATGTCTCTCCAGCATGTTCTCCTATGTCCCCCCAGCATGTTCTCCTATGTCCCCCCAGGAAATTCTCCTGTGTCTCCCCAGCATGTTCTCCTATGTCTCCCCAGCATGTTCTCCTATGTCTCCCCAGCATGTTCTCCTATGTCTCCCCAGCATGTTCTCCTATGTCTCCCCAGCATGTTCTCCTGTGTCTCCCCAGCATGTTCTCATATGTCCCCCCAGCATGCTCTCCTATGTCTCCCCAGCATATTCTCCTATGTCTCCCCAGCATGTTCTCCTATGTCTCCCCAGCATGTTCTCCTATGTCTCCCCAGCATGTTCTCCTATGTCTCCCCAGCATGTTCTCCTATGTCTCCCCAGCATGTTCTCCTATGTCTCCCCAGCATGTTCTCCTATGTCTCCCCAGCATGTTCTCCTATGTCTCCCCAGCATGTTCTCCTGTGTCTCCCCAGCATGTTCTCATATGTCCCCCCAGCATGCTCTCCTATGTCTCCCCAGCATATTCTCCTATGTCTCCCCAGCATGTTCTCCTATGTCCCCCCAGCATGTTCTCCTATGTCTCCCCAGCATGTTCTCCTATGTCTCCCCAGCATGTTCTCCTATGTCCCCCCAGCATGTTCTCCTATGTCTCCCCAGCATGTTCTCCTATGTCTCCCCAGCATGTTCTTCTATGTCCCCCCAGCATGTTCTCCTATGTCTCCCCAGCGTGTTCTCCTATGTCTCCCCAGCATGTTCTCCTATGTCTCCCCAGCATGTTCTCCTATGTCCCCCAGCATGTTCTCCTATGTCTCCCCAGCATGTTCTCCTGTTTCCCCAGCATGTTCTATGTCTCCCCCAGCATGTTCTCCTATGTCTCCCCAGCATGTCCTCCTATGTCCCCCCCCCAGCATATTCTCCTATGTCTCCCCAGCATGTTCTCCTATGTCTCCCCAGCATGTTCTCCTATGTCTCCCCAGCATGTTCTCCTATGTCCCCCCAGCATGTTCTCCTATGTCTCCCCAGCATGTTCTCCTATGTCTCCCCAGCGTGTTCTCCTATGCCCCCCCCAGCATGTTCTCCTATGTCTCCCCAGCATGTTCTCCTATGTCCCCCCAGCATGTTCCCTTATGTCTCCCCAGCATGTTCTCCTGTTTCCCCAGCATGTTCTATGTCTCCCCCAGCATGTTCTCCTATGTCTCCCCAGCATGTCCTCCTATATCCACCCCCCCCCGCATATTCTCCTATGTCTCCCCAGCATGTTCTCCTATGTCTCCCCAGCATGTTCTCCTATGTCTCCCCAGCATGTTCTCCTATGTCCCCCCCCCAGCATGTTCTCCTATGTCTCCCCAGCATGTTCTCCTATGTCCCCCCAGCATGTTCCCCTATGTCTCCCCAGCATGTTCTCCTATTTCTCCCCAGCATGTTCTCCTATGTCTCCCCAGCATGTTCTTCTATGTCTCCCCATCATGTTCTCCTATGTCTCCCCAGCATGTTCTCCTATGTCTCCCCAGCATGTTCTCCCATGTCTTCCCAGCATGTTCTCCTATGTCTCCCCAGCATGTTCTCCTATGTCTCCCCAGCATGTTCTCCTATGTCCCCCCAGCATGTTCTCCTATGTCTCCCCAGCATGTTCTCCTATGATTCCCCAGCATGTTCTTCTATGTCTCCCCAGCATGTTCTCCTATGTCTCCCCAGCATGTTCTCCTATGTCTCCCCAGCATGTTCTCCTATATCTCCCCAGCATGTTCTCCTATGTCTCCCCAGCATCTTCTCCTATATCTCCCCAGCATGTTCTCCTATATCTCCCCAACATGTTCCCCTATGTCTCCATACACACACAGGCTGTTATCAGCAGTTTGTGGCAGGGGTGTTTTCTGTCTGGAAAAAATACCCAGAACTAGTTGGTTTTAACCACTTCAGCCCCGGAAGGTTTTAACCCCTTAATGACCAGGCCATTGTTTGCGATTCGCCGCTGAAATGTTTTAACTGACAATTGCGCCGTCGTGCGATGCCGTACCCAACTACAATTAATGTCTTTTTTTCCCCCACAAATAGAGCTTTCTTTTGGTGGTATTTGATCACCTCTGCGGTTTTTATATTTTGCGCTATAAACAAAAAAAGAGCGACAATTTTGAAAAAAACACCAATATTTTCTACTTTCTGCTATAAAACATTCCCAATAAAAAAAAATGTAAAAATCACATTTTTTTTTATCAGTTTAGGCCAATTTGTATTCTGCTGCATATTTTTGGTAAAAAAAAAAAAAATCAAAAAAGCGTATAATAATTGGTTTGTGCAAAAGTTATAGCATTTACAAACTACATGATAGATTTATGGACTTCTTATTTTTTTTATTAGTAATGGCGGCGATCAGCAATTTTTATCGGGACTGCGACATTGCGGCAGACAAATCTGACACTAAATGACACTTTTTGAGGACCAGTGACATTAATACAGTGATCAGTGCTAAATAATATGCACTGTTACTGAATAAATGACACTGGCAGGGAAGGGGTTAACACTGGGGGGTGACCAAGGGGTTAAATGTGTTCCCTATATGTGCTTCCTAACTGTGGGGGGGATGGATTGAACAGAGGCAGAGAGAGATCGGTGAGCTTAGCTGAATCACACGATCTTCCCCTGCCTCTCTGACAGGAGAGCCATCTTGTTTACGTTCCTGACGGCTCTCCTGTCAGTTTTGCCGAAGATCGTGGGAGGCCGGCGGCGATTGAGCCGGCTCCTCCTGCGGTCGTCCTTCCGCTGTGTCTAATCACAGCGGGAGCTTGACTCCTGCGATGCACGTGAGCCGCCAAACCCGCGTGCACATAATCACATAGATCTACATGATTATGCGCAGACAAGCCGCCCTGCCGCAGTAAATCTGCGTGGGGCGGTCGGCAAGTGGTTAGGAGGCGTTTTTTGGCTGTAAAAACACTCTAACTCTGAAAAAAGCTTAAAAGCAATGAAAAACGTCAAAATACGCAGCTATTAGGCATTTATCGACCCTACCCTCTCCTCCTCTACCAATATGCCCCATAGCCGCATGATCTCGACTGTCACTTCCAGAGTCTTACCCGACTTTGCCCCATCCCACCCCTAATTCTCATCATACCTGCAGAGGGGACGGGGACTGGGATACGTACCTACCTAACTCCTCCCATTAACCCTTTCCCAACCCCCTGTCGGCCCCTTTCCTCCCTCGCGCCCATATCCTTCCCATTATAACCCATTATCCCCCATTTCCCTTAATGATCTTCCTACCTTGACTCGAGAGACCCGTGGCTGACACCCCCGCGGTGAAGGGCGCGAGCCTCCCCCCATATTCTCCAACCATACAGCTAAATCCGCATGCTCTAAACCATCTCGCACTGTAAAATGTATGATTCCTTTTACCATTTCCCCCCTATCATAGAATACCGATTGACTTGACTACACATACCTATACCACCAACATAAGAAGACTTATACTTCACCCCTTCAGATTTTATTTTCGGGTACTCACTTAATATACAGTATCTCTGTCCATGTATGTTGAAACCACTCTATATCAGCTTGCCTCGGATGTTAATGTTCAGTTCACTAGTTATTCCTGTTATCATAGAAGACACAGCGCTTCAGTTGCGCTGAATTTACATATCTATGTTTACGTTTGATACATTGTACTTGGTAGTTGATTAGTGTATTAGTAATAAAAGTACGCCTTTTCTTTTTCTGTTATCAGATGTAAGAAGTTAACAATGTATAAGCTGTATGTTATGTTGGAGATACAACAGCTTTCAGCTTAGCAGATTAACTGCAGTTCACAAATAGGACAGTAGATATCGCTAATGCTCAGTGATATGCTATGCATTTCTATGATGTGTTGTAATTTCCTGTACACTGTACTGAACTTGTTGGTTATCTGTTGTTCTTATTACAATGAGGTGACATCTTTGATTTCTGTGGTTATATTCCAATAAAGAAGCCAGTTCCTGTTTACTCCACAATGTCTGATCTGAATAGACTCCGCTGCACCCAGTGATCAATAAAAAAAAAAAAAAAATTTGGAAGAGAAAAAAAAAAGATTTTGTGGGAATATAGTTTTGCTAAAAAAAAGCTAAAACAAGCAATAGTTGAAGAAAGCTAAAAAAACGCTGAAAGACACTACTGCAAAAAAGCTGAAAAACCCTTCTACAGCTACAGCTTTCTACTGACGTTTTGATAACTTCCAGTGTGCATGAAGTATATAAGGCCCAGTTCACACTACCGCGACTTGGCCGCCTGACAAGTCGCGGTCCAATACCGTTCTAATAGGAGCGACTCAAGTGGCTCCGACTTAGAAAATAGTTCCTGCACTACTTTTGACTGAAGTCGGAGCGACTTGCATTGACTTCCATTATGTGAAGTCCGTGCAAGCCACGCCGAAGTCGCGGTGAACGGCGACTTCACTAGTCGCCCCCCCGAAGTTGGATCGCCATAGTGTGAACCGACACTAAGCCCTCATGCACACGGGAAGTTTTTACAGCTTCTGTTTTTGGCGTCAAGGGCTTTTTCTGGCTGGAAAAAAACCCCCAGAACTAGCGAGTTTTAGGAGGCGTTTTTTAGCTGTAAAAACACTCTAACTCTGATAAAAGCTTAAAAACGTTGCAAAAAATGATGAAAAACTAGGCTATTCTGTGTTTTGGAGCCTTAAGATTTTGTGGGAATATTGTTTTGCTAAAATAAAAAAAAGCTAAAAAACGCTACAGCTAAAAAAAAAAAAAAAAGCTAAAAAAAACGCTGAAAAACGCTACAGCTTGAAAAAGCTAAAAAAAAAAAAATGCTGAAAAACGGTTCTGCAAAAAAGTTAAAAAAATGGTTAAAAAAAAAAAAAAAACGCTGGAAAATGCTACAGCTTGAGAAAGCTAAAAAAAAAAAAAACGCTGAAAAATGCTGCAGCTTGAAAAAGCTAAAAAAAATGCTGAGAAACGCTACTGCAAAAAAAAGCTGAATAAACGCCTTCTACAGCTACAGCTTTCTACTGACATTTTGATAATGTCCATTGTGGCCTAACATGTTTGTTATATTATTGGAAAAAAAATAAGATTTTACAATCACCATAAGTCTGTGATTCCATTTGCTGGATGGAAAACACAAAACCTTTTATCTTCCCCTCACTTATTTCTCCGTTCCTCCTGATAATTTTGTATAGAGCGGTACAATTCTGCCTCTAATTCTTGTCTGGCTTTGATTGCCTACGATATATGGTAATTACATCCTGATTATATGCGGTGACCACATTCTCTACAGTTCCAGCCTGAGCTCCTCAAAACTTAGATTGATCCATCAGAGAGAGAAAAAAACATTTTTACAAATGACTCAAAAACAATCGTTTCTTGTTCAGGTATTTTGTTAAGCATTAAGCATGCGAAGAATGAGAAAATCATACAGAATATCATTGGTTGTACATAGGACCAAAAAGTCCTATGTGTATAAACAAAAACAATTACAATCGACATATACAGTATCTCACAAAAGTGAGTACACCCCTTTTTTGTAAATATTTTATTCTATCTTTTCATGTGACAACACTGAAGAAATGACACTTTGCTACAATGTAAAGTAGTGAGTGTACAGATTGTATAACAGTGTAAATTTGCTGTTCCCTCAAAATAACTCAATACACAGCCATTAATGTCTAAACTGCTGGCAACAAAAGTGAGTACACCCCTAAGTGACAATGTCCAAATTGGACCCAAAGTGTCAATATTTTGTGTGGCCACCATTATTTTCCAGCACTGCCCTAACCCTCTTGGGCATGGAGTTCACCAGAGCTTCACAGGTTGTCACTGGAGTTCTCTTCCACTCCTCCATGATGACATCACAGAGCTGGTGGATGTTAGAGACCTTGCACTCCTCCACCTTCCATTTGAGGATGCCCCACAGATGCTCAATAGGGTTTAGGTCTGGAGACATGCTTGACCAGTCCATCACCTTTACCCTCAGCTTCTTTAGCAAAGTAGTGCAGGTGTGTTTGGGGTCGTTATGTTGGAATACTGCCCTGCGGCCCAGTCTCTGAAGGGAGGGGATCATGCTCTGCTTCAGTATGTCACAGTACATGTTGGCATTCATGGTTCCCTCAATGAACTGTAGCTCCCCAGTGCCGGCAGCACTCATGCAGCCCCAGACCATGACACTCCCACCACCATGCTTGACTGTAGGCAAGACACACTTGTCTTTGTACTCCTCACCTGGTTGCCGCCACACACGCTTGACACCATCTGAACCAAATACGTTTATTTTGGTCTCTTTAGACCACAGGCTTGTCTTCAGCAAACTGTTTGCAGGCTTTCTTGTGCATTGTCTTTAAAGGGGCTTCCTTCTGGGACGGCAGTCATGCAGACCAATTTGATGCAGTGTGCGGCGTATGGTCTGAGCACTGACAGGCTGACCCCCCACCCATTCAACCTCTACAGCAATGCTGGCAGCACTCATACATCTATTTTCCAAAGACAACCTCTGGATATGATGGTGAGCACGTGCACTCAATTTCTTTGGTTGATCATGGCGAGGCCTGTTCTGAGTGGAACCTGTCCTGGTAAACCGCTGTATGGTCTTGGCCACTGTGCTGCAGCTCAGTTTCAGGGCCTCGGCTATCTTCTTATAGCCTAGGCCATCTTTATGTTGAGCAACAATTCTTTTTTTCAGATCCTCAGGGAGTTCTTTGCTATGAGGTGCCATGTTGATCTTCCAGTGACCAGTATAAGAGAGTGAGAGCGATAACACCAAATTTAACACACCTGCTCCCCATTCACACCTGAGACCTTGTAACACTAACGAGTCCCATGACACCAGGGAGGGAAAATGGCTAATTGGGCCCAATTTGGACATTGTCACTTAGAGGTTTACTCACTTTTGTTGCCTGCGGTTTAGACATTAATGGCTGTGTGTTGAGTTATTTTGAGGGGACAGCAAATTTACACTGTTATACAAGCTGTACACTCACTACTTTACATTGTAGCAAAGTGTCATTTCTTCAGTGTTGTCACATGAAAAGATAGAATAAAATATTTACAAAAATGTGAGGGGTGTATTCACTTTTGTGAGATACTGTATGGTTAAAACAACTAGTCGAGAAGTGAGGATTGGAGGTCGAAGCATTGCCAAACACCCAACGGCACCCCATATGGGATAATTCTGTGTCGCGGGGTGAAGGCAGTACAACCGGCGGTTGGCTGTAGTGGAATGTAGGGGAACGTGAATTTGAAAGTAAGGTTATTAACCATGCTAGTAGTATCAAAAACATAGGGTAAACATAGTAGAGCACTAAGAGGAGATTAGGAAGGAAAGGGGGGGGGGGTAGGGTGGTGGGGATGGATTAAATGTTAGACCCATTGGTGCGGAGTTAGGGGGGAGAGGGGGTATGGAGGGGATGTGTTGTGTAAGTGTCAGCAGTTATGGCTATTGATTTTGAGAGTGGCCATCTGACATTCCAAATGGGGAGAATGCCAGAGGGCACGGGAGATCCAGGATACTGCAAGAGCAATGGGTAATAGCGTCATGGTAGGTGTAGAACTGGGTAAAGGAATAGGACCAGTGTTAGTTGGATGTGGGTGGGGGGTAGGGAGGGGGTCAAAAACAATAGTTTAATCTCTGAAAATTGGTAGAATGTTATTTTGGAGAGTGGAGTGGGGGCAGGGTGTGTAGTTACAGCTGAATCATAGCCAAACAGCCAAAACAGCTGGAATACACATAAAGGGAAGAGATTTGGGTTCGGGTCTGACACAGATTTGAGGTGAGTTTGCAGTTCGCAGATTCGCCAAACTGAAGCGTGATTTTACCACCACAGCAAAAAAACTACCAATAAAGCAGTTTCTGTCCTTTGGACTTTGTTCGGGTGGCTTAAAAGGTCCAATAAAGAGGCATTTGGAAAACCAGCCTCTAACCCATAAAAAGTTGGGTTCCAAACAACCACATTGACAAAGGGTGCTGCTGATAAAGTGCATAGATAAGCATACAGCTTGTATTCACAGGAATGGAAGGGGGGGGGATAGGGTGGTGGGGATGGATTAAATGTTAGACCCATTGGTGTAGAGTTAGGACTGAGAAGTGGTATGGAGGGGATGTGTTGTGTAAGTGTCAGCAGTTGATATGGCTATTGATATTGAGAGTGGCCATCTGACATTCCGAATGGGGAGAATGCCAGAGGACGCAAGAGACCCGGGATACTGCAAGAGCAGGGGGTAATAGTAGCATGGAAACTTGACTAGTTCCAGACTTTGGGCGTGCTACACCTACCTCTCTGTGGTAGGAGAGGTCGGCAGCTCTAGCTGTCAAAAAAGCAGTCTGAATCAGTGTTTATAAACAAAACTGCTCCAGACCCGATTATACAAAGATACAAAGTAACATATTGTTACATTTGTATCTTTCTGTTCATTCATCTGCAGATCAAAGAGAAGAACTTTGATCTGAAAACTATGTCAGTTAAAGTGATACTAAATGCACACTGTTTCATTTATATTGCCAAACAGGAAAAATCAAAAGTGCCCATTTTGAGGGCTTATGTGCAAGTAATTTGCCATAAAAGGGATATGGGGGCCTGGGTACTGCCCTGGGGGACATGTATCAATACATTTTTTTTATATTAAATACAATAGTTTTTTCAGGAGCAGTGAATTTAATGGTGCTTAAAGTGCATTAATAAAAATTAAAAATTCCTTTAAATAGTGCTGGGGGGGTCCTCCTAATGTGTCTGTAAAGTGGCGCATCTGTAGCATGCATAAAACATGCCACAGCAAAAATGACATTTCTAAAGAAATAAAAAAAAACAAATCCCATTTAAATTGACTCGCAGTTACAATTGCCGGCACCCAACTATTGGAAAAATGAAGAAAAAAATGTGAACCCCCCCCCCCCACCCCCCAAACGGCACGAGTTTACCCTCCAAATCCATACCAGATCTGGGTCTGGTATGAAATCCCACTATTTGGATTTGGAGGGTAAATTGGAAGAAAAAAATGACGTGTAGTCCGTCCCCCCCCCCCCCCCAAAATCCAAACCCTACCCTGCAGGCAGGTCAGGAAAGGGGGTAACAATGAGAGAGCACCCCCCCAAACCATACCTGGCCAAATGCCCACCCTACCCTAAAGCACCTTGCCCCCATGTTTTGTCCCTCTTGTCCCCAAAGCTTTGCCCAATCAGGGCCCAGAATGCACTGTGAAGCGCTCAGTGCATTGCAGGGTTTTCCTCCTGGAAATGTTCGTCGGGGCTGAACCGTTCGCCCATCCCCAGTTACTAGTTACAAGGCCACAGCTCACATTCCTTTCTCTGGGGGAAGGGGGGGGGTGGAGATATCAATTATGTCCAGTGCTTGCAAATATACACAAAATATACCACAAATTCCTTCCTAAATAAGAAGCAGTTGGATCTGCACTAACAGTATGTCTGATTCTGAATCACCTTCTCAGTCTGAGTCTTGCTGTGAAGAGGGATTACTGGAGGATGATACCAAGACAGATTTAGGTACTTATACCGGCTGCATTTAGAATATATATTCAATCTTGCTAATAAAGTATTTTATTTATCTGTATAGTGCTGTCAAATTTTGCAGTGCTTGGCGGAGTATACAGATCACTGAGTCAGACCCTGCCAGTGAATCTATCGATCTTATTCCATACAGAATTTAAAATTGCTTGATCAATTTAAACAGCAGTTTTATACAGTGTGTGTGTGTGTGTGTGGGGGGGGGGGGGGGGGTTCTAGGGGCAAAATAACAAAAACTCCTTGTTTGAGATGGAGTTTATTTTATTTTGTCTATCCCCACCCTTCCCTGTTATTATCCCTTTTTTTCTCTTAATGGAAAACCGAATGTTGTTCCCACTTCACCTCTGTGTACTGCAGATTACCTTTCCCCTATGTTATTGAGAAGAGTAAAGTAGAGAAGAGTGACAATGCTGCACCTTCAGAGAAACAGTACAGTAAGTGAATATTGTCACCTAGGACAAGAAGTGTCAGGACCAGGATCATCTGCTGGTGGCACTGTGCTTCCCAGAGCAGAAGGTTGTAATTCTGGTGTCCGCCAGCGGGTGTCTCCCAGAACCCAAGAATCAGTGTCCACCTGATGCTGACTGCTGGAAAGGTATTTAGTCCCTCCTTTACTGGAAGGAAAGGATCCAGCAGTGTGGCTATCTGCATTCCATTCCATAGCCTTTAAATTAGAAGTGGGATTAAAAAAAAAAAAAAAAATTTATACTCACCTATGTGGATGCAGCATTGGTCTGTTTTTTTTTTCTTAGCAGAGACCCTAGGCCTAGGGAATAAAATGGAGATTATTCCAATTTTTTAGGTCACAGGTATTTATTTGCACAGCGTTTTTTTTTTTTTTTTTTTGGGGGGGAGAAGGTATACACTTTAATTAATTGAAAAAGAAAGCCAAAACACAATAGATACCCCAATTTTTTTGTTTAATGTGAAAGATGATGTTACACCCAGTAAATAGATACCTAACATGTCATGTTTCAAAATTGCGCACACTCGTGGAATGGCGTCAAACTATGGTGCATAAAAATCTCCATTGGCAACAATTTAAACGCCTTTACAGATTACCAGTTTAGAGTTGCAGAGGAGATCTTTTGCTAGAATTATTTCACTCGCTCTGACGATCGCAGTGATACCTCACATGTGTGATTTGAACACTGTTTACATTTGCGGGCGCAACTTACGTATGCGTTTTCTTTGGTGTGCGAGCCAGGACTGGGGTGCTTTAAACATTTTTTATTTTTTTATCTATTTATTTTATTTTATTTATTTATTTTTTTCACTGTTCACACAGGCGAAGGCACCGCCGCCATTACTAGTAAAAAATAAAATAAATAAATAAAAATTACATAAATCTTTCCCCTAGTTTGTAGAAGCAATAACTTTTTATTTAACCAATCAATATACACTTATTGGGATTTTTTTTACCAAAAATATGTAGCAGAATATAAATTGGCCTAAAATGATGAAAAAATTTGATTTTTAATTTTTTTTTTATTGAGAATGTTATATAGCAGAATGTGAAAAACATTGTTTTTTTTTTTTCCAGAATTGTCGCTCTTTTTTTGTTTATAGCGCAAAAAATAAAAATCGCACAGGTGATCAAATACCACCAAAAGAAAGCTCTGTTTGTGGGAAAAAAGGACATCAGATTTATTTGGGGACTGCGCAATTGTCAGTTAAGGTAACGCATTGCCGTATCGCAAATAATGGCCTGGTCATTAACCAGTTTACAACCGCCCACCGCAGATAGACTGCGGCAGGCAGCCGCTCCCAGGCAAATTGGCGTACATGTACAGCGCTCGCTCTTGGGAGTCTAGGGGGCGAGCGCGCACCGCCAGCAGTGAGCTTGCACCCCCGCTCGTCAGCGGGGAAGCTGATGCAGCGGGCAGGCAGCTCCGATTGCCGCCTGACACCCGCGATCGCTCCCCGCTAAGAGAGAAGGACGGTCGGCTGTTGTAAACACAGCCGACCGTTCTTCTCCCTGGGATAATCGCAGAGCTCCTGTGATCCTTCTATATAGGAACACAGGTCTCTATGGTCATTTCAGAAGCCACCGCCCCCCCACAGTTAGAATCACTCACCTAGGCTCACATTTAACCCCTTGATAACCCACCGGGTTAACCCCTTCCCTGCCAATGGCATTATTACAGTAACAGTGCATATTTTTAGCACTGATTACTTTAGTAATGTCACTGGCCCCCCCAAAAGTGTCAAAAATGTCAGTTAGGGGTTCAATCTGTTCGCCGCAATGTCGAAGTCCCGCTAAAAATCGCAGATCGCTGCCATTACTAGTAAAAATAAAAAAAACAATAAAAAGGACATAAATCTTTTCCGTAGTTAGTAGATGTAATAACTTTTGCACAAACCAATCAAAATACGCTTATTGCGATTTTTTTTTTTACCAAAAATATGTAGCAGAAAACAAATTGGCCTAAAATTTTAAAACATTTTGATTTTTTAATTTTTTTTTTTTGGGGGGGGGGGGAATGTTATATAGCAGAAAGTGAAAATATTCTTTTTTTTTTTTCAGAATTGTCGCTTTTTGTTTGTTTATAACGCAAAAAATAAAAATCGCACAGGTGATCAAATACCACTAAAAGAAAGCTCTGTTTATGGGGAAAAAAGGACATCAACTTTATTTTGGTACAGCGTCGCAATTGTCAGTTAAAGTAATGCAGTGACGAATCACAAAAAATGGCCTGGTCATTAAGGGGGAAAATCTTCTGTTCCAGAAGTGGTTATGTAAGTAGATTGGGCAAAAATTTTTAGGTGCAAAAAAAAGGACATAAAAAGACATCAATTTTATTTGGGTACAGTGACGCACGACTGCTTAATTGTCAGTTAAAATAACGCAGTGCTGAATCGCAAAAAATGGCCTGGTCATTAACCGGTTGTCGACCGCCGCAAGTACATATACTGTGGCGGTCAGCCCTGGCCAGGCAGAGTGACGTATCGGTACGTCACTAGCCTGTCACTGACTTGTGAGCCAATAGCGGGCAGGGGGCGCGCCCGCCCCGGCTCATTCACTGACAAGTCAGTGCGTGTGACCGGCGGACCCAATCGTCTCCGGTGAAGGGAGAAAGTCAGGCGGCTAATGTAAACAAGCCGCCCGTCATTCTCCCTGGTGTAAAAATAGAGATCAGACGGAACCATTGATCTCTGTTTTTACACCAATAGAACCATTGATCTCTGTTTTTACACCAATAGCCATGTCCCTTTACAGTTAGAATCACGCCCCTAGGACACACTTAACCCCTCCCTCTCCAATACAGTTAACCCCTTCCCTGCCAGTGTCATTTTGCAGTAACAGTGCATATGTATAGCACTGATTACTGTAGAAATGTCACTGGTAACCCCAAAAGTGTCAAAAATGTCAGTCAAGGGTCCGATCTGTCCGCCACAATGTCACAGTCCCGCAAAAAAAAACGCAGATCGCCGCCATTACGAGTTAAAAAAAAACACCAAAAATGATAAAAATCTTTCCCTTTGTTAGTAAACGTTAAAACTTTTGCGCAAACCAATCAAAAATACGCTTTTTGCGATTTTTTTTTACCAAACATATGTAGCATAAAACAAATTGGCAGAAAATGTTAAAAAATTTAGATTTTTACATTTTTTTGGGGGGGAATTTCATATAAAAAAAAATGTGAAAAATATTGTTATTTTTGCAAAATTGACGCTCTTTTTTTGTTTATAGCGCATGATCAAAAAACCGGACATGTGATCAAATACCACCAAAAGAAAGCTCTGTTTGTGGGAAAAAAAGGACGTCAAATTCGTTTAGGTACAGTGTCGCACGACCGCGCAATTGTCCGTTAAATTCATGCAGTGCCGAATTGCAAAAAAACCCTGGTCGGAATGGGGGTAAAATCTTCCGGGGCTTAAGTGGTGAAGGGGGCAAATCCTTCCGGTCCAGAAGTTCATGTGTGTGTGTGTGTGTGTGTGTAAAGGTTAGGCGTCCCAATTCTTTTGACGATATAGTGTATGTATTCTGGTGTGTGAAAGGGTAACTCCACTTTCGTGGGGGAAAAAAAATAGCAAATAAAGAAAAAACAATATAGCGTAAACAATTGCAACACAAATCATATTGTAATTGAATGTTATTAAAAATGACCTTTCCTTTTCAATCTGCAGCTGTTGTAATTTTCTGAAAATGCAATGCAATATGGCCGCCTGGAGCTGTTCTGTACACAGAATGTATACTGACCACACCCCCAGAAACATCATTTCCTGCTTGTGTGATTGGCTCCCCAATTTTCCCAGAAGTCTGCACTAAGATACAAGTCAGATTTCTGGCATCCCCTGCAACAAAAATGTCATTTTTGGTGAGATACTCCCAATAGGAACACATCTAAAGGGATGCAGGCCCAGCAGATTTCCTCGTTAGTGCTCTGCAGCTGCCACAGCTGATAGATAATTATGAAACCACTCCCATTAGACCCACTCAGCACAGAGGAACAAACAATGATTTCTTCAGAATAACAAAAGGTAGGAATCTGCAACAAAGTTTGTTACAATCCCTGCAATGTACAGAGATCACCCAGAGGGGAATGTTTTTTTTCCCAACAAAATTAGATTTACGCTTTAAATTGGAAGGTGTGTGCGCTGATTGGACACAGCCGGCTCACTTGCACCCGCACCTACCCGCACGCATTTTAAATAAGCAAACAAAATGATTTGTGTATCTGAAGAGTGATTTCCCGTGTCACAGTTGTCACCCCTCGTTCACAATTATTGTAACAAATAACGCAGCGGCGCCGGCAGAGCGAGAACTGCGTAAACACATCAGAGGCATCATTCAGAACGAACCGCGTGTCGCTAATGTCCCTCATTAACCCCTTCGCCACCCCCCGCCGCTGGAACTCACATCCCTCGCAGCCAGAACAGCCCGGGCTCCCAGCGGCAGCTCCATTCCCATCCAATCTGCTAACACCGCCGTGATTTATTGCCTCTGTTCATAGAATCACATTGGTTGCATAATTACATTTTGATTTATGGCCGTGGAAACGGGATCTCAGCTCCGGCCTGACAGCTGAGGAATTTCTCATTAACAATACCGGTGTCACCATATCAAATAAATATATATTAAAAAAAAAAAAAAAAAAAACGGCTTAGGGAACATTATCTGCGGACCTCAAACTTGTCATAAATTTGGAAATGCGGCGGAGATTTTCTTATTTTAACTTTTCCTTGTTTTTTTTTTTTTATTTTTTGTTTCTTTTTTTCTTTTATCGTTCCGACTTGCCGGAGGTAAAATGGAAACTCGGGCGCTGTGGGTATTACAACAATAGCGCTTTTCTGGTTTACTTCTTGTTTATAAACAAAGTGTCAGTTTATATGGCTCAGATGGATCGCTGCGCGCTCTGCAGCACCAGAGGGTAACCTGGCTGTGCCAGGGACGGAGGGGGAGGGGCAGTTTTATAAATGTGAAAAAAAAAAAAAAAATAGTCTTGTTACCAACTTCAGCTCCCTTAGTGACCAGGCAATTTTTTGCGATACAGCACTGCGTTGTTTTAACTGACAATTGCGTGGTCATGTGACACTGTACCCAAATAAAATTGATGTCTTTTTATGTTTTTTTTTATACCTCAAACATTTCACCCGATCTCATTACATAACGACTCCTGGATTGGAAGATTTTCGCCCTTAATGACCAGGCCATTTTTTGCTATTCAGCACTGCATTACTTTAACTGAAACTTGCGCGGTCGCGCAACACTGTACCCAAATAAAATTGATGTTTTTTTGTCTTTTTTTTTTTTTTGTACCTCAAAATTTTAACCTGATTTCATTACATTCCCACTTCTGGACTGGAAGATTTTCCCCCTTATGACCAGGCAATTTTTTGCGATACGGCACTGCGTTGCTTTAACTGACAATTCCGCGGTCGCGCGACGCTGTACCCAAATAAATTTGATGTCTTTTTAAGCTTTTTATTTTTTTGTACCTCAAAATTTTTTCACCCGATCTCATGACATAACCACTTCTGGTCTGGAAGGATTTGCCCCCTTAATGACCAGGCCATTTTTTGCAATACGGCACTGTGTTACTTTAACGGACAATTGCGCAATCGTGTGACGCTGTACCCAAATAAAATTGATGTCTTTTAATTTTTTTTTTTTTTAATACCTCAAAAATTTCACCCGATCTCATTACATAACCACTTCTGGACCACTTCTGGACTCCATAACCACTTCTGGACTCCAGAAGAAAAGCAGATAAAAGGCATTGTTAGGGGGTGAATATCTCCTAAACCGTGTAGATTTAGGAGATATTAATTTTACCCACAGGTAAGCCCTATTATAGGCTTACCTGTAGGTAAACGTTAAAAAGCTGAGTATACTACCGCTTTAAGGAGGTTGTAAACGCTCTCTTGGAACTTTAATAAGGCTTACCTATAGGTACTGTAAATATCTCCTAAACTTGCACCGTGTAGGAGATATTTACTTCTAATGCAGCCGATGACGCCACCTGTGCCGTTTCTTCAGAGCCCTGTGCCGTGAACGGCGGCTCCCGCATGCATGTACAGGAGTGATGTGATCGCGCCTCCAGTCAATCAGATGGCTGGAGGACGCGAACCAGGAAGCAGGACGGCCGAACATGTCGGCCGTCCTATCACTGAGCGGGCGGCACTGCGGGGAGGGTTTACTTCCTTTTTTCTTTTTCCAAAAAGCTTTATTAAACCAGGTACACATTAGAAAAAGGTACAACAGTTGGGTCATTCCGATCAACATTCTCGGTGATCCAATAGTAACTACTTTAGTTACAACTCGAACATACATAGTATCGTAGAGACAGAAACCGGAGAAGGGTTCAAATATATGTATTTCGCAAACATTGAGTTGAATATAGTAACGAACAGCATGAGTTCCGATAGGGATGTTTTCCTTGTGTAAGATTAGGTGTGATTTACGCATGGAATTCCTATCTATGGAACTGATCACTCAGGTATCTCGGAAGTGGATATATATTGAAATCTATATGAAAAATATAACAGGGGAACATGCCAGCATGTTTCCCTGGATGGGGGAGGGGGAGGAGTGGGTGAAGAAGGTGGGAAGGGAAAGAGGGGGGGGAGAGACAGAGACAAGCAAGGGCGCACTTATATTGGAAATGAGAAGACTTACCTCAAATGGGTGTAGAAGGGGATATGTATCTTTCAGAACGGAATAATGTTGATTCTATTATGATCAATTCATGATCTGAGTATATGTTGCTGTGTTTTTGAAAGTTAACCAAGGTTGCCAGAGTTTGGCAAATTTAAAAGGTGTATCATGGGCAATTGTGATTAGCTCTTCCATTTCGGATAGTTTTTCAACTTGTGTGAACCATTCTCTGATGGAGGGAGTTGAGGCTGTTCCCCAATGTCTTGGGATACATAGTCTTGCAGCGTTAATAAGAAATGTTGTCAAGGATTTATATGATGGAGGATTGTATTGTTGATGTAAGTGTATACTTCCTTTTTAAGTAAACCTAAATACCCTCCCAGCAGCCAGCATCAGGTGAAAACTGATTACTGAGATATATTGTCTGCTGGAAGAAGACAACCGCTGGTAGACACCGGAACTACAACCTTCCTCTCTGAGAAGTACAGTGCCACTAGCAGGTGATCCAGGTCCTCACACCAGTATTTATATGGTTGTGTCATCTATGAGCCAGGATCTAAGTCCAGGACAGAGATGGTGACCCTGGATGATGTCTGAGCAGATATGATGTTGAAGCTTCTAAAGAGAAAAGCAGATAAAGGCATTGTTAGAGGGGTACTGTGATTTCTAATGGCGCTTTTCCATTGCATGGAACCGAACGGTTCGGCTCACTTTTGTGCTTTTCCACTGCTGGTACCGCATGGTATGGTGTAGGAACGGTACGGCGGCGCTTTTCCACTGCATGGTACGGCTCTCAGAAACAGTACCACCTCGATTGTGCTTCCAAGAGGTACCATACCCGGTACCATATCCCACAATCCTTTGCATGCAGTCACTACTAGCCACTGATTGGTCAGAGAATCCCACCCACCCCGTTGTTATCCCACCCACTTGACTTTAGTACTACTTTAGTGTTAAAGCAAACCATACCGTACCGAACAGAACCGTTCCAACACTGTACCATGCGGTACCAGCAGCGGAAAAGCAAACCGGGCCAAGCAGGGCCGAGTAGAGCCGAGCCGGTACTTGCAGTGGAAAAGTGCCATAAGAAGTAATAAATTCCTGGAAGTGTTACAATGACACATTACTTAGGAAACATGGACTTGAAAACATGAAAACTATACCTGATTTCAAGCTTCACTTTAACTGGTTAGCAACTCCCTATATCACCTCTGGGTGGACTGACCCTTTAACAATGTAATCAGCTACTTGGAGGACAAATTATCATCAATATGTACTCAGTGATCTGCAGCCCTGACCTTCGTGTTTACAGGGGTATTAATACACGAATATAGTGACAAGTCCTCGCCTGCAGCGTTTTACAGGTGTATAGATCTCACCGTCCAATCCTATAACCGCTATATTACTTCTAAATCTATATACCAGCGCATGCCCTCGTATATATACAGCCTCTTTAACTTCTTCAGGTTCGTGACCCCCCAGCCTCAACGACATCCAATTTAATCCAGAAGCAATTAGCCCCAAGACGCTGAATAGGTAACGAGCTCTGGAAGAGGCGTGTTCCGGGATGTCCAGAGGTCAATGTCAATTTACAGACGTGGTAAGAGAAGCAGAAGGATCGATGCAGCTGTGTATCCGGAATGAGCCATCTCCTTCATTGTGGTTATAGAAAGCCAGAGGAGTCAGCGAGGTCATTGCAGGGGGTCATCTTCCAAACTGAGACAGAGGATTTAAAAAACCTTTGTCTTCCTATGGTGGAACTACAAATTCCAGCATGGCTGACTGGGTTGTAATTCTATAGGTTCTACTTTTACAGTAAATAAAGTATTGTTACTAATAAAGCTGCAACATATTCTGTTTCTGAACCAAACCATTCACAATCCCTTGCACCAGCAGAGCTTACACTCTCATGTCCCCACTGGAGTCACAAACTATTATTATACATTTATATAGCTCTGACATATACCACACCGCTGTACAGAGAACACTGAGCCAGTCACATCAGTTTCTGTACCAGAAGAGCTTACACTCTAAAGTCCCCCCACAGTCACATCAGTCTTTGAACTAAAATAGCTTACACTCTAATGTCCCCCTACAGTCACTTATTAATATTATACATGTATGCAGCTCTGACATATACCGCAGTGCTGTACAGAGATCACTGAGCCAGCCACATCAGTCTCTGTACCCGAGGAGCTTACACTCTAATGTTCCCCCCACAGTCACACACTATTATTATTATACATTTATATAGCTCTGACATATACCGCAGTGCTGTACAGAGAACACTGAGCCAGTCACATCAGTCTCTGTACCCAAGGAGCTTACACTCTAATTTTCCCCCCAGTCACTCACTATTATTATTGGTATTATTATTATATACCGTATATGCTCGAGTATAAGTCGACCTGAATATAAGCCGAGGCCCCTAATTTTACCACAAAAAAGTGGGAAAACTTATTGACTCGAGTATAAGCCTAGGGTGGATAATGCAGTAGCTACTGGAGTCAACTGGACCACCACGAGACACAAAACAGGGGCTGCGGGCAAGGTCATGGTATAGGCATGGCACAGGTCATGGCAAGGGCATGGCACAGGTGATGGTACAGGTCATGGTACAGGCATGGCACAGGTGATGGTATAGGCATGGCACAGGTCATGGTACAGGCATGGCACAGGTCATGGTACAGGCATGGCACAGGTCAAGGTACAGGAGATGGTATAGGCATAGCACAGGTGATGGTACAGGCATGGCACATTATGTACAGGCATGGCACAGTATGTACAGGCATACACTATTATTATATATTTATATAGCTCTGACATATACTGCAGTGCTGTACAGAGAATACTGAGCCAGTCACATCAGTCTCTGTACCAGAGGAGCTTACACTCTAATACCCCCCCACAGTCACACACTATAATTATTATACATTTATATAGCTCTGACATATACCGCAGTGCTGTACAGAGATCACTGAGCCAGTCACATCAGTCTCTGTACCTGAGGAGCTTACACTCTAATGTCCCCCACAGTCACATACTATTATTATACATTTATATAGCTCTGACATATACCGCAGTGCTGTACAGAGAACACTGAGCCAGTCACATTGGTCTCTGTACCAGAGGAGCTTACGCTCTAATGTCCCCCCACAGTCACACACTATTATTATTATACATTTATATACCTCTGACATATACCGCAGTGCTGTACAGAGCACATTGTACCTTTTACATATACAAGTAGTAGCTAGTACATATAGCAGTTAACATGCATTTTGATTCCTTTGCCTTCCAGGATTTTTATATTGTTACACCACACATGAAAATTTATATATATATATATATATATATATATATATTTTTTTTTTTTTCCGATTAAGGCTTCTTTTTCATTTTCTGTGGTGTTTGTGTAGGTGACTGCATCCTACAGAACTCTATGCTTGGAAAACACGTCAATACTCCTCTGATGCATTTGACAAACACATTGTGGGTAAATAAATGGTTTCTTGGGAGCTGAAATGTGTTTTCTAGCTTCAAATGCAAGTGACTAAATGTCATAGGGAACACACTGAAAAGACGCAGAAAAATGTATGCAAATATGCTGCGGGAAGGTACAGTCTGACTGTGTGCCCGGTTCAAGGGCTTTTAGTTTTCTCATTCTTCATCATTCACATGTAAATTCTTTTGTTTGAGAAAGTACCGCTCAGAAAAATGTTTTAATGGTTCTTAAAAAGATTTAGATATAACGTAAACCCCCATAAAAAAATGTTTTATTTTAGTGTTGGAAGAGCGGAAAGGGTTGGATCTTGTCTGTGTCCCAGTTAGGAAAATCGCCTTTAAACGGTTGCTGACCACCGCACGACTATATACTGCAGCGGTCAGCCCCGGCCAGGCAGAGTGACGTAGGGGTACGTCACTCGCCTGTCACTGACTTGTGAGCCAATTGCGGGTGGGCGCGCGCCTGCCGAGTCTCACGCCCGCCCCGGCTCATTCACTGACAAGTCAGTGAGTGTGACCGGCGGACCCGATCGTCCGCCGCTCACTCACGAATGCTCCGGTGAAGGGAGAAAGTCAGGCAGCTAATGTAAACAAGCCGCCTGTCATTCTCCCTGGTGTAAAAATGAAGATCAGACGGTTCTACTATGTAGGACCGTTGATCTCTGTTTTTACACCAATAGCCATGTCCCTTTACAGTTAGAATCACGCCCCTAGGACACACTTAACCCCTCCCTCTCCAATACAGTTAACCCCTTCCCTGCCAGTGTCATTTTTGCAGTAACAGTGCATATGTATAGCACTGATTACTGCAGTAATGTCACTGGTAACCCCAAAAGTGTCAAAAATGTCAGTCAAGGGTCTGATCTGTCCGCCGGAATGTCGCAGTACCGCAAAAAAATCGCAGATCGCCGCCATTACGCGTTAAAAAAAAAACACCAAAAATGACAAAAATCTTTCCCTTTGTTAGTAAACGCGATAACTTTTGCGCAAACCAATCAAAATACGCTTTTTGCGATTTTTTTTTTACCAAACATATGTAGCATAAAACAAATTGGCCGAAAATGTTAAAAAATTTTGATTTTTACATTTTTTTGGGGGGAATTTCATATAAAAAAATGTGAAAAATATTGTTATTTTTGCAAAATTGGCGCTATTTTTTTGTTTATAGCGCAAAAAGTAAAAATCGCACAGGTGATCAAATACCACCAAAAGAAAGCTCTGTTTGTGGGAAAAAAAGGACGTCAAATTAGTTTAGGCACAACCGCGCAATTGTCCGTTAAAGTCACGCAGTAAAAAATCGCAAAATACCCCCTGGTCTTTAAGCAGCCAAATCCTCCGGGGCTTAAGTGGTTAAAGATAGGAAGTGAGGGGAAATGTAGACAGCAAATATAACTTGTGGGTTAAAAGAGGAATGTGCCAAAAGCAGAAAGTATTAAGTCCAGAATTTTCTTTTTTATCTGGATTCTTATTTCACAAAAGTCCAATGCGTTTCAGCATCACCCTTCATCAGGGCTTGTGTTATGACTTCACTCCTTGGATAAGCCCACATCACTTGTAGGAAACCTGCTGGTTTTCCAAGATTCTTCCTGGATCCCTGCAGGGTCCTCCAGGCAGGGGCGTAACTACAGGGGTTGCAATTGCAACTGGGCCCCATGCTCCAGGGGGCCTGTATGGCTCCCCTGTACACCTGGATAGGAGGGGCGGCAAAGGCAGCTTGTAGAGAAATTACTGTCCTCCTTTTTCCTCCTGTAGCTTGAGGAAGAAAATGGAGGAGATTGGTTCCTCTGTATGCTGCCTCCGCCACTCCTCCTATCCAGTTAACTTGTGTTCTGCTGTCTCTGGGCCCCTGTGTGCTCCCCTGCCCCCCCATGTGCTCCCCCCCCCCACTGTGCTCCCTCCTTTCTCCTGTCGGCTGCTGCAGGGGATGTGTCACAATAGAGAACCAGGAAGGGGTCGGTAGATATGTAATTTACCAGCTCCTTCCTTTTCTGTCATAGTCCGTGACATTGTAAAAAAAAAAAAAAAAATTATAAAATAAATTCAATTAAAATACCAAAAAATAAAAACTACTGACACCAGTGGGTGAATTTCCAGGATCGCAAAGGTCACACTGCGACCAGGCCCTGGCATTCCACCACCATGGGGAAGCCGCAAGATGGCAGGAAGGGGGCCCACTGCAGAACTTGTGAAAGGGTACCGCTATGGGACCATAATAAAGGGCCCCGCAATGAGAGTAAAGGGCCCCAGGCTTGAAGAAAAGGGCATCAGCCAGAGGTCTGGGGCCCTTCATGGTTTCTTGCACCAGGGTACAATTAGAAGAAGGCAACCGCACACCAACTTGAGAGTGATAGTAAATGATAAAAACCTTTTATTGAAAATCCATAAAATCCAAAACGACAAACCAGGAACAGGAGGGCAAAAAACAGTTGACGCGTTTCACGAAATTATGTTCGCTTAGTCGGTTATGACTAAGCAAACATAGTTTTGTGAAACGCGTCAACTGTTTTTTGCCCTCCTGTCCCTGGTTTGTCGTTTTGGATTTTATGGATTTTCAATAAAAGGTTTTTATCATTTACTATCACTCTCAAGTTGGTGTGCGGTTGCCTTCTTCTAATTGTACAGCTGTCTGGACTACGGACCTAACCTGCACCCTTCTGATTGTGAGGACATTTCAACACCAGAGCGGTCTCTGTGCTCTCATATCTATTTGGCTTCTTGCACCGGGGCCCTGAAGGTTCTAGTTACGCCTCTGCCTCCAGGACATATAGAATCCCTTTTAGGACTTCCAGGATTGCTTGCAGGATCCCTTTTAGGACTTCCAAGATTCCTCGCAGGATTCCTGCCAAATCTTAAAGGATATGTAGGATCTCTGCCATATCTTCCAGGATTCATGGCAGGATCCCTACCATGCATTCCAGGATTCCTTGTAGGATCCCTGCCAGGTCTTCCAGGATATGAAGGATCCCTGTCAATTCTTCCAGGATACCTTGCAGGCTCCCTGCTAGGTCTTTCATAGTACCTTACATGATCCCTTCTGGCTTCTAGAATTCCTCACAAGAACCCTGCTGGTTTTTCCAGGATCCCTGCAAGTCTAAGTTTGTCTGCACCAGAGTTTTTTAGGTTGGGTAAGGGCCCAGAACCCTAGTGGTCCTTGTTTCTTTACGGCAAACCGGCATCAGGTAGCAACCCCCATGATATACCCATCAAGAGAATGCTGGAACAGAGGGCTACAAAGCAGTTGACAAGACAGTAGGTGGGTTTAGCAGAGGTCATGGCAGGTGGCTGACAGGAGAGTAGTCAGGTCCAGGTAGGTAGGCCATGGCAGGAAATAGAGTACTCTGAGCAGAGGTCTAGGTAGGCAGCAAACAAGAGTATTTATGTCTAGGCAGTAGTTTTTATGGACAGAAAGCAAGAGGGTAGTTAGGCCCAGGCCAGCATGTGCAGAGGTCTAGGCAGGCAGTAAGCAAAAGAGTATTGAGGTCCAGGCCTTGGTCTTGGTGGGCATTGGGCAACAAACATGAGAGTAGTCAGGTCCAAGTAAGAGTTGAGGCGAAAGAGTTGTCAGGTCTGAGCAGAGGTCTAGGCGGGCAGGAAGCAAAAGTGTAGTCAGGTCAATCCAGTTCTGCCACAGACAGGCAACTGGCTGATAAGTATTTTAGCACTTTTGCTCTCAGGTAGCTGGAGATAAGACCTGGCATCAGCCACTTCAAAGGCTCAAGATTAAGCACCTGGTAGAGATTATGTAATTCCTAAAAGATTTGGCAGGAATTCTGAAAAACCCAGCAGGGATCTTGTGAGGAATCCTAGAATACCCAGAAGAAATCCTGTGAGGTACCATGAAATACCTGGAAGGGATCCTGCAAGCATTTCTAGAAGAATTGTCAGGGATCCTTCATATCCTGAAAGACTTGGCAGGGATCCTTTAAGGAGTCTTGGAAGTCCCAGCAGAAATCCTATAAGGAATCTTGAAAATCCTGTGAGGTACCATGAAATACCTGGAAGGGATCCTGCAAGCAGTCCTAGAAGAATTGGAAGGGATCCTTCATATCCTGGAAGACCTGGAAGGGATTCTGCAAGGAATATTGGAAGATCTGGCAGAAATCCTGCAAGGAATATTGGAAGACTTGGTAGGGATCCTGCAATCAGTCTGGGAAGATGTGGCAGAGATTCTGCTTATCCAGGAAGATTTGGTGGGAATTCTGTAAGGAATCTTGGAAGTCCAAGTGAGGATCCTGCAAGCTGTCCTGGAAGACCTGGTAGGGAGTCTGCATATCCTGAAAGATCTGGCTGGAATCCTTGAAAACCCAGCAGGAGATCCCTGTAGGGTGCCATGAAAGTCCTGTCAGGGGTCCTGCAAGCAGTCCTAAAATAATTGACAGGGGTCCTTCATATCCTGGAACAATAGACAGGGATCCTACAAGAAATCATGAAAGACCTGTCAGGGATCCTGCAAGGAATCCTGCAAGACCCAGTATGGATCCTGCAATCAGTCTTAGAAGACGTGGCAGAAATTCTGCATATCCTGAAATATTTGGCAGGAATCCTGTAAGGAATCTTGGAAGTCCAAGCAGGAATCCTGCAAGTAATCCTAAAAGACCTGGTAGGGATTCTGCATATCCTGAAAGATCTGGCAGGAATCCTGGAAAACCCAGCAGTGGTCTTGTGTGGAATCCTGGAAGACCCAGATGGGATCCTGTAGGGTTCCATTAAAGACCTGTTAGGGGCCCTGCAAGCCATCCTAGAAGAGTTGGCAGAGACCCTTCATTACCTGAAAGATGTGGCAGGAATCCTGTGAGGAAGCTTGGAAGTCCCAGCAAGGATCCTGCAAGCAATCCTGGAAGACTGGCAGGGATTCTAGAGGAATAAAAAAAAATAAAAACCCAATGGGTATCCTGTAAACAATCCTGAAAGACCTGGCAGGGATCCTGTGTATCCTGAAAGACCCTGGGCTTATAACATCATCCTGCGCTGTAATTAGTCTGTTAATCATCGTAGATGCTAGTTAACGTGCATTCCAACAACCCATGACAGACCAAAAATAATGCATGCAGCATCCTGGGGAGCGCAGCATGTCAGAGCAACAATGTGAGCGCACTGAGAAGGTGCGTTGGGATTGCATTCAGAGGGAATGTTGCCACAGCACACCGGCATGCGTAACACATCATAATCCAGCTAGAAGATTGTGTTGTATTGTGTCTTGGGTTAAAGCTGGACACCAAAGACCCTGCAGACAACTCACTCAATTACTTGACTGCATTACAGGGAAGCCACCAAAGAAACAGCTGGTCACATCCCCTTAAAAAGAGGACCTACTTGACCATGTCTGGTATTATGTTACAATGTGCTGAGGGAACACTCACTCTGTGTAAGAGAGCGTTTGCTGTGCAAAGACGTGTTCCTGTCAGAAACCTGACAATGGACAATGCGCATGCGCGAATTGGCGCAACTGCGCACGCACGTTCGCGAGTACGCGAACGTGCGTTAGACATTGGCGCCAAAGGGACTATTTAAACCCAGCCATTGCACTGCTCTAGTGCTGCTTTGTCTTCAGCCTTGGATATCTGTTACCTGTTTACCTGCATCTTGTTCCTAGTTCCAGACCCGGCTTGTCTCTGCTCTCCACCTGCACCGACCTTGGCTTGTCCCGTGACCTCTCTTCCTGTCTACTCCTACTGGCTTCTACGTTACCGATTGGCTCCTGACCCGGCTTGTCTTACCACACTTCTGTCATTCCCAGATCCGTCCATCCTGCCCAGGAGGCTCCTCCTGTTACCCAGGAACCCCTGCTTCCAGCAACTGCTGCCTGCTCAAACACCCTGCTCATCGGACTTCTCCAGTAGCCATCGTCCGCTCCAAGCAAGTCTCCAGGCGCTCGTGCTACTCTACACTCCGGTGTCCCCTGTCTGCACTATCAGGGGCCCCGAGTCAGAGGTGCCAGGGAGGCCTTCCTCACAGTGTCAGGCTCATCTCCAGGTACGTGATACTCTGGCTCTAATAAATAGTCTATGAGTTGTCTTTTTGTAGTTTATTGCTTGCAGAACTTGGGATAGGAAAGGAGTGAGGGTAGTATGGGAGATTTAGGGCACTCTGATTAGTAACAGGAGGACACTCTTGGCTAAGCAAGGTTTCTCTGAACTAATAGGAATGGTTAGAACAAAGACCCTGTAAGAGCTGTCTCAGTAAAGAACTACTTCTGGCACTTATCCTTCAAAACAGGACACAGTCACTTGAGCTCAGGTCTATTCTCACAGTGTCTTTCCAGGACTGCTGACCTTCCCAGATTTCTTAGGCATCTCTTTACTTCACAACAAATACTCAGTTCTTAGCTTCCATCTGGCACTCTTTAATGAGTCCTCCAGACTAGATCCTTAGGTGAGTTTGCTTAGTTAGCTCCAAAGATAATTAGGAAAAGCCCCCCCCCCCCCCAGCTCTGCCACAGCTGGGGCCTTGATGAACATCACCAGTAAAACTGCCTCAGAGGGGCAAAGCCCCTGAAGCTGGTGAATTCTCAAGCAGGACAATCCCTGGCTTCTCCAAACCCCAGACTATTTATGTTCCCTTCCAGCCACCTACTGGGCACACCTCCCCAGGGATTGGTTGCAGCACAATAAATAATCAAGCTGTTTATTTGACTCTTTCAGCCCAGTGTGATCTAGAAGCCTCTAGAAGGCAGGGGGAAGCAATCAAACTCGCAGCCTGTGAGATCCAGAACAGCCGAAAGAAGTCAACAGCTGCTCCAGTAATTATAGAGGAGCCAAAAAGGACTACATTTATGTAACTTTAACATCCTAGCAACCTACCTAGGAGGGTGCTGCATTCATTTGGTATCTTACAGACCAGGGGTGTACCTACTGGGGTTGCAGGGGTCACAATTGCGACCCGGCCTCATGCTCCAGTGCCCCCCCTGTACACCTGGATAGAAGGAGTGGTGGGGGCAGCTGCAAATAGAGCAGAGTTTCTCAACCTTTTTTCTGTCAAGGCACCCTTTCAATTATGCACAATCTCAAAGCACTAAACTAATAGTTTTACATATCGCAGCAGCATCCAAACACATGGGCCACCCAACATTAGAGGTGATTTATTCCTCCATCTTTGCACACTGGTACTGACTAGTAGTCTAGCATTTTTCTACTCCCTCAGCTACTCACCCTCTAGAGAGGGCTGGGGACAAACAAGGATGCTGTGCAGGTGCCCAATGTCCTTGTTTTCAACCAATGACATCATTGGTTGTTAAGGTGCCAGTGGCTGGTCCGCACGGTGCCCATGGTTTTAATGCTGCACTATAAAAACCTGTAGCTTTGTGTAAGAAAAAGGCAGGCGTGTTACACTCACTGGCTTGTTGACAATTTTTGGGCAAATTTGGGGAATTTGTAGGCATTTTGCCAAGGCACCCCTGAGGAACCCAGGAGGCATCCTAGGGTGCCACGGCACCCTGGTTGAAAAAGGCTGGTATAGAGGAACCGATCTCTTCATTTTCCTTCTGCAGCTGCTAAATGCCCGCTTCTCCTCCTCTCCCTCCTGCAGAAATTAAGCAGCTGCGGGAGAAAAATGAGGGGAATTGTTCCTCTATAAGCAACCGCCCCCACCACTCCTCCTATACAGCTTTTTTCTGCTGCCCCCCCCCCCCTGTCCCCGCAGCTCTGCTGTGTTCCTTCCTCCCTTCTTTGGCCAGCTGTTGCAGGGGATGTGTCAGGATTTAGAGTGGGGAAGGGGCTGGTGTGCAATTTTTCAAGCCCCTTCCTTGTCTAAATTAACAAAGTCAGTGATCCATACCTATCAACTGTGTTTACTATGCTTCAGATTGTGAATGAACGGGAAATTCTGCACAAAGATATTCCTGTCCATTCAGTCTGTGTTCTGTGCTGCTGAGGCTGCAGAGATGGGGATTGAGGGCTGTGGTGTCCTTAATCTCTTTTACCTTCCTCAAAGGTGGGGAATCAGAGGTCTGTTTAGACCCCTGATATCTCAACAAAGCCCCCCAACAGGGCTCCTAAAAAAAAAATTGTAAAAAACAATAAAAAAGTAATATTGTAGAAAAAAAAATAAAAATAAAAAAATAGTAAAAATAATAATAAAAAAAAATAACACAAACAAAAAAACTATTGACACCAGTGGCGGAACTACCAGGGTCATAAAGGTTGCACTTGCAACCGGGCCCTTCATTTCACCAACAGGCTTGGAGGGAAGGGCCCCAGCCGGGTGTCAGGGGGGGGCCTTCATGGTTTCTTGGACAGGGGCCCTTAATTTCACCAACAGACTTGGAGGGAAGGGCCCCAGCTGGGTGTCAGGGGGGGGGGGGGGCTTCATGGTTTCTTGGACAGGGGTCCTTAATTTCACCAACAGGCTTGGAGGGAAGGGCCCCAGCCGGGTGTCAGGGGGCCTTCATGGTTTCTTGGAACGGTGCCCTTAATTTCACCAACACCCGTGGAGGGAAGTGCCCCAGCCGGGTGTCGGGGGGGGGGGCTTCATGGTTTCTTGGACCAGGGCCCTTAATTTCACCAACAGACTTGGAGAGAAGGGCCCCAGCCAGGTGTCAGGGGGGCCCTTCATGGTTTCTTGGACCGGGCCCTTAATTTCACCAACAGGCTTGGAGGAAAGGGACCCAGCCGGGTGTCAGGGGGGTCCTTCATGGTTTCTTGGACCGGGCCCTTAATTTCACCAACAGGCTTGGAGGGAAGGGCCCCAGGCGGGTGTCAGGGGGCCTTCGTGGTTTCTTGGACCGAGGCCCTTAATTTCACCAACAGCCGTCGAGGGAAGTGCCCCAGCCGGGTGTCGGGGGGGGGGGGGGGCTTCATGGTTTCTTGGACCGGGGCCCTTAATTTCACCAACAGGTTTGGAGGAAAGGGACCCAGCCGGGTGTCAGGGGGGCCCTTCATGGTTTCTTGGACCGGGCCCTTAATTTCACCAACAGGCTTGGAGGGAAGGGCCCCAGCCAGGAGTCAGGGGGGCCCTTCATGGTTTCTTGGACCAGGGCCCTTCATTTCACCAAAAGGCTTGGAGGGAAGGGCCCCAGCCTGGTGTCAGGGAGGTCCTTCATGGTTTCTTGGACTGGGGCCCTTAATTTCCCCAACAGGCTTGAAGGGAAGGGCCCCAGCCAGGTGTCAGGGAGGCCCTTCATGGTTTCTTGGACAAGGGGGACCAGGGCCCTTCATTTAACCAACAGGCTTGGAGGGAAAGGCCCAAGCCTGGTGTCAGGGAGGTCCTTCATGGTTTCTTGGACTGGGGCCCTTAATTTCCCCAACAGGCTTGAAGGGAAGGGCCCCAGCCAGGTGTCAGGGAGGCCCTTCATGGTTTCTTGGACCAGGGGGACCAGGACCCTTCATTTAACCAACAGGCTTGGAGGGAAGGGCCCAAGCCTGGTGTCAGGGAGGTCCTTCATGGTTTCTTGGACTGGGGCCCTTAATTTCCCCAACAGGCTTGAAGGGAAGGGCCCCAGCCAGGTGTCAGGGAGGCCCTTCATGGTTTCTTGGACCAGGGGGACCAGGACCCTTCATTTAACCAACAGGCTTGGAGGGAAGGGCCCCAGCCGGGTGTCAGGGGGGCCCTTCATGGTTTCTTGGACCAGGGCTCTGAAGGTTCAAGTTACACCACTGTTAAAGCCCATACTCCTACCGGTTTTGTCTCATTTTCCTTTCTTCAGGAATGTCTGGCCAGCATATTGAATAACATCATTAGAGAGGGGGAAGCTGTAAAGATTTTATACCAACCATTTATTAGATGGTTACAATTGATCCCGGACTGTTTTTTGGCACTAAGCTTTACTTCTCTGACCCCCACTATGAAAAGCACAGATGCTGCGCAAAGAAAAAGAAAAGCTGAGATAATGATAAATAATATTATCCAAACATCAAAGCTGAACTGTATCTATTGTAAGGGGGTGATAATTTGGCAGAAATCGTATAGAAGAAGCAGGTGCTTACACATAACAGTACTAATTATTGACAAGGCATGTGGGATTAACGATCCTTCTCTTCACTGGATACTATTCCATTTCCAGAAAACTGATTCTTCTGAATGAAACTTTGTAGTATAACCCCCCCCCCCCCCCAACCCACATTCAGTTAAATCCAGTTTGAAAGAGTTTTTTTAAGCTGAAGTTTAATCCGCTTATACACTATATTGTCAAAAGTATTGGGACCCATGCCTTTTTTTTTTTTTAACAAGCTGGCAATAAAAAAAAAATACAATGTACAATATACAGTATATGTAAAAGCACTGCGTACATTGTCAGTGTTGTATATAGCGGGTAAATTAAGTATTGAACACGTCAACATTTTTCTAGGTAAATATACACTATATCACCAAAAGTATTGGGACGCCTGCCTTTACACGCACATGAGCTTTAACCACTTAAGCCCCGGAGGATTTGGCTGCTAAAAGACCAGGGGGTTTTTTGCGATTTTTTACTGCGTGAATTTGACGGACAATCGCGCGGTCGTGCGACGCTGTACCTAAACGAATTTGAAGTCCTTTTTTTCCCACAAACAGAGCTTTCTTTTGGTGGTATTTGATCACCTGTGCGATTTTTTTGATCATGCGCTATAAACAAAAAAAGAGCGTAATTTTTGCAAAAATAACAATATTTTTCACTTTTTTTTATATGAAATTCCCCCCCAAAAAAAATGTAAAAATCCAAATTTTTTAACATTTTCGGCCAAATTGTTTTACGCTACATATATTTGGTAAAAAAAATCGCAAAAAGCGTATTTTGATTGGTTTGCGCAAAAGTTATCGCGTTTACTAACAAAGGGAAAGATTTTTGTCATTTTTGGTGTTTTTTTTTTTTAACGAGTAATGGCGGCGATCTGCGATTTTTTTTGCGGTACTGCGACATTGCGGCGGACAGATCGGACCCTTGATTGACATTTTTGACACTTTTGGGGGTACCAGTGACATTACTGCAGTAATCAGTGCTATACATATGCACTGTTACTGCAAAAATGACACTGGCAGGGAAGGGGTTAACTGTATTGGAGAGGGAGGGGTTAAGTGTGTCCTAGGGGCGTGATTCTAACTGTGCAGGGACATGGCTATTGGTGTAAAAGCAAAGATCAATGGTTCTACATAGTAGAACTGTCAGATCTTCATTTTTACACCAGGGAGAATGACGGGCGGCTTGTTTACATAAGCCGCTCCGCCTTTCTCCTTCACAGGAGCGATCGTAGTGTGACCGGCGGACATCGAGTCCGCCGGACACACGCACTGACTTGTCTGTGAACGAGCCGCGGCAGGCGCGCGCCCGCCCGCAATAGGCTCGCAAGTCAGTGACAGGCGAGTGACATATCGATACGTCACTCTGCCTGGCCGGGGCTGACCGCCGCAGTATATAGTCGTGCGGCGGTCGGCAACCGGTTAATGTCATCCCAGTCTTAGTCAGTAGGGTTCAATATTGAGTTGGCCCACCCTTTGCAGCTATAACAGCTTCAACTCTTCTGGGAAGGCTGTCCACAAGGTTTAGGAGTGTGTCTATGGGAACGTTTGCCCATTCTTCCAGAAACGCATTTGTGAGGTCAGGCACTGATGTTGGATGAGAAGGCCTGACTCGCAGTCTGCTCAGCTGCACTGATTGGCACTGATGAGGAACCATTGATGGGCACTGATAAGCTGAACTGATTAGTGCTGATGAGAAATTAATGAGGCTGCACTGATGAGATGGCACTTATAGGCACTATTGAGGCTTCACTGATGGGCATTGATAAGGCTGCACTGATGGGCACCGATTAGCTGCACAGATGAGCACTGATGAGGAGGCATTGATGAGGCTGCACTGATGGTCACTGACGAGGCTGCACTGACAAGGCAGCACTGATGGGCAGTGATTAGCTGCACTGATGAGGAGGCACTAATGAGGTGGCACTGACGAGGCTGTACTGATGAGGCAGCACTGATGGGCACTGATAAGTTGCACCTATGGGCGCTGATGTGTCTACTCTGATGATTAGTGCCCTGATTATCAGTGTAAACATTGTACTCACTGTGCCCAGTCAAATTTACCGGTTCTTTGTTCCTTCTACTGTGATTGGCCCTTTACCACAACCAAAGGCCATAGCAGTCACAGAGCGTGCCCAAAGTGCGCCCCCGGGGGGGGACGTCCATGGACATTCTCCCAGAACTGGAGGGCCAAGCTGTAGCTGTCATTTGTCTATAGCACGATCGGGAACCAGTTAAAGGAACTGGACATTTTTTATGTTTCCCTTTAAACATTTATAAAATCTCTGCTCCTGGCCGTGATGATTTGTGACTGCTGCTTCTTTTTTAAAAACTGCAAAACCCAGAGAAAAAAAAAAAATCCCCATTAAGTCCCATTTAGATCCCACCAGGATGAATTGCGCAGATTGCTGTCTCCCCAGCCCATCAGCACTCACTCACCCCACACTGACACCCCCCCTGCGACAAGGCGCTCGTACTCTCCGAGAGGAACAACGCTGATTAATATATTCATAACTGCATTAGAAGTCGACTTTTCTAATTACTAAAAAGCAATTACTAAACGCCATTAAGGATGTAACATATCATTTCACATGCAATTTGTTTTGCTCAAAACAACATGCCGAACCGGCGCCCTAATTATACATCAGAAAGAATTGCGCTGCCTCTCCGGATGGAGATGGAGGCTTCTGTGGAGAGCCTCTCCAGAACAATGCGAGGATTTTCTCGATGACATTGCGATTGGAACACTGAGAAGGTTCCGGAAAGACGTTTGTCGTTTTTTTCTTTTTTTGTAATTCACCAAAACCCATTGCATTTTCCCTGCCTGTTCCTCCAATGAAAGAAAATAAAAATCATTTATTATTCTCCGGGAAAAAAATAACTGGTTAGCGATAGAATAGCAACGAGGCATAACTTTGAATTACACAGTAATTAGGTTTCTGCGTGTTCCCTTCGCTTCTGCAAAGTCGGATTTTATAACAAGTTGGGTTGCTGGCTGAATGTGCACTAAAAACGAGCGGAGGAGCGTTATCCTATATAATACTTACCACCAATGTGAAGAGCAATTCAATGTGTGTCTAATCAAGACGTAGGACCCCCGAAAAGAGTGGGAGGGGGCAAAGGACCCATTTCAAGACACCATGAAAGACCATCTTAACCACTTTACCACCGGAGGGTTTTGCTGTCTTACGTCCAGGCCACTTTTTGCGATTCAGCACTGCGCGATTTTAACTGACAATTGCGCAGTCATGCAACGCCGTACCCAAACGAAATTTCCGTCCTTTTTTCCCCACAAACAGAGATTTATTTTGGTGGTATTTGATCACCTCTGCGATTTTTATTTTTTGCGATATTAATAAAAAAATGCGACAATTTTGAAAAAATAACAATATTTTTCTACTTTGACAGTTAAAAAATATCCAATATATTCAATTTTTGTCATATATCTAGGCCAAAATGTATTTAGCTACATGTCTTTGACAAAAAAATTCTCAATGAGCGTATTTTTAACCGCTTTATGACCGGAAGATTTTACCCCATTCCTGACCAGGCCATATTTTGCGATTCGGCACTGTGTTAGTTCAACGGACAATTGCGCGGTCTTGCGGCGCTGTACCTAAATTAAATTTACGTTCTTTTTTCCATACAAACAGAGCTTTCTTTTGGTGGTATTTGATCACCTCTGCGATTTTTACTTTTTGCGCTATAAACAAAAATAAGAGCGACAATTTTGAAAAAATAACAATATTTTCACTTTTTTTTATATGAAATTCCCCCCCCCCCCAAAAAAAAATGTAAAAATCTAAATGTTTTAAAATTCTAGGCCAATTTGTTTTCTGCTACCTATGTTTGGTAAAAAAAATTGCAATAAGCGTATTTTGATTGGTTTGCGCAAAAGTTATCGCAGCTACTAACTAGGGGAAATTTATGTCATTTTTATTGTTTTTTTTTTTTTAACTAGTAATGGCGGCGATCTGCGATTTTTTTTTTTGAGGGATTGCGACATTGTGGCAGACAAATCGGACCCTTGACTGACATTTTTGACACTTTTGGGGGTACCAGTGACATTACTACAGTAATCAGTGCTATACATATGCACTGTTACTGTAATAATGACACTGGCAGGGAAGAGGTTAAGTTTTATTGGTGATCAAGGGGTTAATGTATGCCTGGTGCTTACTGACGTGTGTGGGGGGAGGGGACTATGCTGAATCCTGCAATCTGACCCTGCCTGTCACTTAGGAGATCCGCCCGCTTTGTTTACACGAGCGGGCGGATCTCCACACTCGATCCCCGACGATCGGGGAAGAGCAGCGGTGATCACCGCCGCTCGTCCCCTGGCCCGACTCCCGCTGTGACTGAATACAGCGGGAGCTAGCCTCCGGCGGCGCGTGCGCGCTGCCGAGAGAGGGGAATGTCTGGTGACGTAGGTCAGTAGCAGCACAGTGAGCAGTGGTAAAGTGGTTAAAAAAAAATAAAAATAGCATCAGCTTATTTTTTATGTTAAAGTAATTGTAAACCTCTAAAATAAAAAATTAACAAAGCATATCCCTCTACAGCACAGGTGTCAAACACAAGGCCCGCGGGCCGATTGCGGCCCCCCAGGCCATTTCATGTGGCCCTCGCACCTCTCATGCAGCTGTGGCAGCCCCCTTATCTCTGCCTCCACCTTTTCTCTGTAGTTGGCAGCAGAGAGGACAGAACTCCTTTGCCAGATCCTGCAGTACTCTGCATTTTCAGAAAGGCTTGTCTTTGCCCTCTCCTCCTCTGCAGTCCACATCAGAGAGGAGGGCAGAACTCCTCCTACAGATCCTGCACCTCTCTGTACAGCCTCAACACCACCTTGTCTTTGCCTCCCCTGGTCTCAGTATTCAGCAGACTCTGGAAGCTGACTCCAGCCCTTCTCTGGTTCTCTTCCAGACCCTGCACTTCTTCCCAGATCCACCCTCTGGTAAGGAGGTTCATTGTGATGTAAGGGTTTAAGGGGGCGTGGGGTGCTCTGGACATCTAACCTTACAGATATAACCGGCCCTTTGAGAGAAACCATAATGCTGATGCGGCCTACGATGGAAGTGGAGTTTAACACCCCTGCTCTACAGCGTTTACTTGCCCCAATCCAAAGCGTGGAGTGTCATTTCTGGCTGCTTTCTCCTTCCTCTGCTGTCTGCATGAATCACTAGTTCTAACTGGTTATGTCAGCACCATACAAATCCAAGAGATGGACCACACCCCTACCCCCTTTGGCACACAGCAGGTGATTGACAGCCTCAGCTGTCCATGATTCCCGGGGGGGGGTGCCCATCCTCTCCTCTCAGGTCTCAAATTACACTGAGCTCTCCTCACTATTCTGTACAGTGTGTGACATCAGATAACCACAGCCTGAACCCCCCCCCCCCCCCAGCACAAATCAGATATTCTGCGTCCCAGTGCAACTTAGCGTGAAGCTCTGGGTGATCTCTGTACATTACAAGGATTTTGCAAAGAATAAATGCAAAGAAAAAGCTGCACTAAATTGACACAAATGTAATCAAACCATAAACATAAAAATAAACTGTGGCAGTGAACAATTGTATCAAGCCATAACATAATGTCCATATAAATAATGTTAAGTATTTATATGGGGCGCCCCAAGCCCACCCAGTTGTGTGACAATAGTAAATGAAAATTTGCTACTGTCACACGGATCCTCCTGGCCAATCAGGAAGCGGGTTTTGAGACCCGTTTCCCGATTGTCCGAAAGGAGAAGCCATGCCATTGGACATGGAGGAGGAGGGAGGATAAGCAGAAGATAGGGGGAAGAAGCCGCCGCCGCCGCCTGCTGCTGCATCCAGGCAGTGTGAGTGAGCGGGGGTTCTGACTGTCCGTCCTTGGTGGGGGGATCCTGTCTGTTCATCCGTCTGTCCTCTCTGTCTGTCTGTCTTCTCCGTCTGTCTGTCCATCCTCTCCGTCTGTCCATCCTCTCTGTACGTCTGTCCGTCCTCTCTGTCTTTCCACGCTCCCTGTCCTCTCCTGTCTCACTATGGTCCGGGGGGGGGGATGGTGTGCCGCCTGCCCCCCCGGACCCCCCCCCCCCGACCCATGGAGCACCAGCCGCCACTGTGTAGGAGGGACTTATATTGCTCTTTTCCTCCTTTAGATCTCCAAATTCCCTTTTTTTCCTGCTGCTGTGATCTAACTTCTGGTAAGAGGGTGGCTATATTTTTTCTCCATGCTCCCACTGTATGCAAGAACATAGTCAAACTTTCTTACTCGCTCCTGACATTGACTATAGACTCTGGGAGAAAAGGAGGCGGAGCTCTATCTGACTTGTTGCAGCTTGTAATGCACATTGTGAGAAGCTCACAGTGTGCAGTGAAATCAGAGGAAGCAATTCCAGTCCAAGAGAGGAGCCGCTACAACTGTGCAAGACTGAAGGGAAGGCCGGAGTTCTGCTTTAATGCAAGGTGCAAAATATGGCACTTTAATGATCATCTGGTACATTGCCAAATTGTGAAGGGGCCCTAAAAGATTTATCAGATAACCCCCCCCCCCCCCCCCATGATCTTACATAGAACTAGCAATGGTTGAACGATTGCAAATAAAAATTAGGAGTGAAATGAAGAATCCGCCTGCCTTGTGTTCCCGGCGTGGAGAGAGGACAGAGGCGTTCTATTAAACATAACGATATTTATATTCATCGCACACAGCGCACATAAATCACACGCATCCTCCGCTTAGCGCCATGCAGGCCGGCTCATTCCCAGGAGCCGAATCCTCTGCCACTCAAACTCTCAGCCGACTCCGAGGAGAATAGAACAATTCCAAATCCCCGCCTGTACCTCTCCGCTCCCGTCCCTGGGGGGAGGGGGGGGGGGCACTCCATGCCTAATGAAGATTTTTATGTATTTAAACAAACAGGCCGTCAATTCCCGTAAGATCGTCCTCTGCAGGGTAATGAGTCCCGCTCTGTTCACATTCCACCAGCAAATATTGTCTGCCGCACTCTGCAATCACAACTTTTCATAGTCATATACTGGAATTATAGACTTCCATAGCTGCAAAATTATAGTACATAGTTACCTAGTTATAGTGCTACACTGTTACATAGTTAATGAATTATATAATTACATAGGTATAGAGTTACACAGTTACAGTTACATAGTTATATGGTTACATAGTTACTGTATAGAGATACAGAGTTACAGAGTTAAAGAGTTACACTGTTTCAGAGGGATAAAGTTATATAGTTACAAAGTTATAGAGTTTCACTGTTACATAGTTATAGAGTTATGCTGTTCCATAGGTACAGAGTTACAGTATATAGTTAAAAAGATACATATTTATAGCGTTATATAGTTACATAGGTATAGAGTTACACCGAAACATAGTTATAGAGATATATAGTTATAGAGGTACACCGTCACATAGAGATATATAGTTATAGAGGTACACAGTTACATAGAGATATATAGTTATAGAGGTACACCCAGGGCCGGCCTTATTCAGGCGCCCTGTGCGAGCTAATCATGTGGCGCCCCCCCCGCACACACGCCCCCCCCGCTCATTTTCTTGCACCTTTTTTGCACTTTATTTGACTTTTCTTTTTTATGATCACTAATAACTTAGCCCAGCTTACATTAGAGACCCCCCTTACATCAGAGACCCCCCCACAGAGCCCCCTTACATCAGAGACCCTCACAGAGGCCCCCCCTACATCAGAGACCCCCTTTACATTAGTGCCCCTTAAAGAACCCCCCCCACAGAGCCTCCCTTACATCAGAGACCCCCCACAGAGCCCCCCCACAGAGCCTCCCTTACATCAGAAACCCCCCACAGAGCCCCTCTTACATCAGAAACCCCCACACACAGAGCTCCCCCACACAGAGCCCCCCTTACATCAGAGACTCCCCCACACAAAGCCCCCCTTACATCATAGACCCCCCATACAGAGCCCCCCTTACATCAGAGAGAAGGGGCGGGGGGAGGAGGAGGAGAAGGGATGGGAGGAAGAGGAGCTGACAATCTCTCCTCTGGCATCCCTGCAGAGAGGAGGAGAGGAGGGATCTGTCAGCAGCGGCGGATCTGAGGCTGAGCTGTATGAGATACACAGCTCAGCCCTGCAGCTAGGAGACCGAGGTACAGCCGCACAGTGGGAGGTAAGCGGCAGCTGTGGCCTGTGTTAACTTGGTCCAGGCCGCGGTATACCTCTATAACTATGTAACTCCCCGCTGTGTGGCCTGATCATCTGCGAGCTGTGATGGCGGCACAGCGCCTCTGTTGCCTATGGCGCCCTGTGCAGCTGCACAGCTTGCACACCCCAAAGGCCGGCCCTGGGTCCACCGTTACATAATTATAGAGGTACACTGTTACATAGTTACAACGTTACATAGTTATAGAGGTACACTTACATAGTTATAGAGTTACATAGTTATAGAGGTACACTTACATAGTTATGGAGTTACATAGTTATAGAGGTACACTTACATAGTTATAGAGTTACAACAATACCTAGTTATAGAGTTACATAGTTATAGAGGTACACTTACATAGTTACTGTAGGTATAGAGTTATATAATTATAAACTTGCATAGTTATAGAGTTACAATGTTACATAGTTATAGAGGTACACTTACATAGTTAGAGTTACACCATTACATTGTTTTAGATTTATGTCATTACATAAGTATAGAGTTATATAATTATAAAGTTACATAGTTATACAGTTACACTGTTACATAGTTACATAGTTATACAGTTACACTGTTACATAGTTACATAGTTAAAGAGATACAAAGTTACATAGGTATAGAGTTATATCGTTGCAAAGTTACATGGTTACATAAGTATAGAGTTACACTGTTACATAGTTATAGAGCTACACAGTTGCATAGTTGTAGAGTTATAACGTTACATAGTTATAGAGTTACATAGTTACATAGTGTAATGGATCAACCGGCACCCTGACCGGGCACCTCCGTTGACAGATGCTCCTAGTGCTTTCCGAAGGCTCCAAGCACTATAACAGACACCGTAACCACTTCAGACCCCACGAACCGCCGCAGCTTGGTTAGGGTCTCGCCGTCTCCTACCCACCCTGGACCTACGACAAGGCTCCAAGTTCCCGTGGGGGAACCTCTCTTTCCCCAGAGAGGGCAGTAGAACAAGCTCTTACACAAGCTCTTACAAGAGCTTAGTGATTATCCAAGGGTGTATGGAAGACATAGCAATCCCTTGTAGCCAATTCCCCCAATAAGAGACAGGACTCTAGATTGAGGATGAACTATAACTCAACTTTATTGAACAAGAAACAGATATACAGTTTTCCCCCATAAGGTTACTGCCCAGGTGGACCTTGTTGAAAACAGGCCCTGACATTCACAATCCAATGACAACAGAGTTTTACACTCTCACACAGTGTACACAATCCCTCCCCTCTGCCTGATTATAGAAGCATATGCAGATGAAAGTGTATACAAAAACTAAACAAATTATCTAGCCATCTGGACAGAACAATGTGAGGTCATTAACATTTAACAATGAGACAGGTAAATTTTAACACAATACACATTCCATTTCAATACACAAACAATAGGGAAGCCTGTCTGGCATGCAGGGACATGGAATACACACATTATCTAGGAGTCAGACTTCATGGCAATTGTCTATAACAGTCTAAGTCTCCCAGTAAAAAATAGGATTACATCTTCATATTTCTATATGAAGATATTGCTGACAAATATTGCTGTCCCATCTGAAGCAATTCAAGCCATTAAGTATCTGCTCATCACATATCTTCCCCCCCAAAAGGTAGACTAACCAGGTACCAGACCTCCAACTGGTCTGTGCACGAGTTAGTCGGGTAACAAGTCCCAAAGAGTCCATCCATCATGGCAGCTTCCTTGACAAAGTTCCACATAGTTTGTAAGTTTGTCCTGGCAAGGTGCATGGAGCTCTCATAGCCAATTCGTCTGTGAAAGTCTGGTTTGTTCTGTCTATGTCCACTATTAGAAGATTTCCCAATCAGCATTTCAATTCATCCCAAAGGTGTTCCGTAGGGATGAAGTCAGGGCTCTGTGCAGGGCTATCAAGTTCCTCCACAATAAACTGGTTCCACCGTGACTTTATGGATTAAAGGTATTCAGTTAAGTTGAGGTCACACTCGAGTTCCTTCCCTTTAAACTGGTCCACACCAAACTGGTCCAACTGTGTCTTCATGAAGCTGACTCCACTCTTTTGGAAAGGCTGTGGGAATTTGCCCATTTGTGAGGTCAGGAACTACTGTTGGATGAGAAAACCTGACTCTCAAACTCTCTCATTCCAAAGGTGTTCAGTAGGGTTGAGGTCAGGGCTCTGTGCAGGTCACTCAAGTTCCTCCATGCCAAACTGGTTCCATCATGTCTATGGATCAAAGGTATTCAGTTCAGTTGAGGTCAAGGCTCTGTGCCGCCCAATTGAGTTCCTCTAAACCAAACTGGTCCCACCAAACCTAGGGCTCTGTGCTGGACACTCAAGTTCCTCCACACCAAACTGGTCACACCTAGGGTTGGGCAAATTGTTCGGCCTGAGCATGTGTCTGGGCCGAATATTTGCCTGTTCAGTCATTTGTCGAACACCTGAATTTGCAGGGTGTTCGCCCAGCTGAACACCCTGCAATGAACTGAGCGCTGCACAGTGCATTCTGTGCCCTGATTGAACAAAGCTTTGCCTATTCAGGGCACAGTGTAAGCTGGTTGTTAAGGAGAGGGGCCTGGAAACCGGCTGCGGCATCCTTAATAACCGATGAGTCATCAGCTGTCAATGGGTTTCCTTGCTGACAGCTAAATAGAAAAAAAAAAGTGCTGGTTAAAAAAAAAAATGGCGTGGGGTCCCCCCCCCCAAAATCCATACCAAACCCTTAACTGGGCATGCAGGTCCTGAACCATACCAGGCCACATGTCCTCAACATGAGTGGTGCTTTAGGGCAGGGGGGGCTCTGCCCCCCTGCCCTAAAGCACCTTCTTCCCATGTTCATGGGGACAAGGGTCTCTTCCTGACAACCCTGGGCTGTTGTTGTCGGAGTACGCGGGTGGGGGGCTTATCAGAATCTGAAGTACCCCTACCCAACTCACCAAAAAATAAATAAAAACCAAGAGACAAGTTTTTGACAAAACCTTTTTTAATAAAATAATAAAACAGTGTCCCACGATGTAAATCCATCATCAATCACACCACCCGTCACACCCAAAAAATAAAATAGCGATCCGCCTTCTGGGACAGCCAATGCCTCCTCTGCGATTTTACAGTTCTCATATAGGTAAGGACGTGGCAATGTTACCCGGTGGCCCCATCCCCCTTGTAACGTCACAGACCATTGCATGCTGGGCCGGATATTTCACGCGGAGGTGGGGTCACCAGGGGACATTACCAGGTGGCCCTGCCCATACCTATATGAGAACTGTCAAAGCGCAGAGGAGGCATTCAGCGGATGGCCCTCCCAGAAGGTGGAGAGTTTTTTTTCTGGTCGGCGCTGCAGAGGGTGGCATGGTTGACGATGGATTTACATCGAGGGACGGTTTTTTTTATTTTTGAATAAAGGATTTGTCAAAAACTTGTCTTCTGTTTTTATATTTTTTTTTTTGTACACTTTTTTGGTGAATGTGGGTAAAAAAAAAAAAAAAAAACTGCAAATCTCTTTACCTTTAAAGGCGAAAGATCAAAAAAAAATGTTTTTTCATCTTTTGCTAAAAAAAAAAAAATATATATATATATATATATGTATATATATATATATATATGAAAATAAAGAGATGAAAGGGCGCTGATACATACAGTGTCTCAAATCAAAATAGTAAATATTCCAACAGTGTGTAATCAATACTGTACATGATCAATATAAAGAGAAACCAATATATAAATTAGTGTACAGTGCTCAGAAATACTATTTTGTGTAAAGTGCTTAAACTGGGCATAGGTACACCCTGTACCAGAAAATATGCCCGATTAATAGAGATTTATGTGCTGAAGTGGTAGATAAATCAAAAACGATTTCAATACAATAAACAATATATATATGATGAAACAAATGATACATGTGCGGTACCAGGTCCACGGTGCCTGGTCTATATAATTAGGAAGCTGAAGTGATGGACTGAATCCAAACATATGTGAATTGATATACTCTAGTGATATTCGTATCTATCAGTGCCGCACTTAGTGATATACAATGCATATAGGTGACATATTCGGTGAGTAATTTCACAATGGATTAGTGCGATTATCAAGTGCAGGTGTTACAATAGTAACATATTAGTCCATTTGGTGACTTTCAAGGAGAATATTATATCCAGGTGTTTCACCTCGTGATCCTTGTGAGCTATGTGATAACGATTAAATGCTCACCAGAGATAGGCAGGTCACACAGCAGGCTTTATGATATTTATCCTACTGGATATACATGGGTATGGCCACTCCTTCTACTCTCTCCTTTAATAGGGTCTCCTGGATCACTCACTTTATTCTCTCCTGCACCTTGGGTCATCGGGGGGGGGGGGGGGGTGTTAATCCATCACCTTTTTGCTCCAATAGGGGATCCCTGGGTATGTGTCTCAGTAATATAAGGTATGGGAGACAGGAAGTCGTGTATAGTGTAACACTGTTTTTATTTAAATTAAAAAAACAAAGTAAAATGGGTGCTTACATTTGTAGGTGCTCTCCTGGCACAGGTAGGAATGCTTAAAATGGCTTTTTTTTTTTCTTTTTTTTTAAATTGTGCACACACATTTAAAAGAAGTAGCAGATCTGTTTTCCTTAAGTGTCAACATTCCATTAGAAACTAGGCGCCTTTACACCCCCCCCTTTATTCATATATATATATGTTTCCAGCCTGGACCAGAAGTGATGCCATGGCGTCGCTCCAGGACTCCGAAACCCGCTCGGCTGTCTGTCTGCCTGGATGCCCGCTAGACTATCTGTCTGCCCGCCTGGCTTCCGGGCATCACAGGAGGAGGGCAGAGGGACAGGTGGAGGCAGAATCACAGGAGGAGGGCAGAGGGACAGATGAGGACAGCATCACAGGAGGGGGCAGAGGGACCATGGGGGGGCAGCTTCACAGGAGGACAGAGGTATAGGTGGGGAGCAGCATCACAGGAGGAGGGCAGTTGGACCGGAGGGGGGCAGAGGGACAGGTGGGGGGTAGTGCCACATGAGGTGGGCAGAGGGACTGGTGGGGAGCTGCATCACAGGAGGCGGGCAGAGGGACCGGAGGGAGGCATGCATTACAGTAGGGGGGTAGAGGGACAGGTAGAAAGGAGCGTCACAGGAGGTGGGCAGAGGGACAGGTGATGGGGGAATGTGTCACAGGAGGGGGACAGAGGGACAGGTGGTGGCAGTGTCACATGAGGGGGGCAGAGAGACAGGAGGGGAGCAGAGGGACAGGACGGAGGAGAACCTCTCCAGCAACAGGTCAGCAGGCAGCGGTGAGTGGTGGGGCTCATGCAGTCCCAGTTAAGGAGGTGAGTGTGGGGGGGGGGGATGAAGAGGTACTCATAGGCCAGGGGTGTGGTGGTCAGGAGGCTGAGGGTTTCAGATAGGTGTCTAACTCTGACAGCTGCTGTGTTCCTCCTGCCTATCTTCTGTCAGCGAGAAAGCTAAACCACATGCTGCTTGAAAGAATGAGCCCTGTGCCCTCTGCTCACCTAAGATGCCGGCTCCCCCCTCCTCCCCACTGCTTCCAGTCCTGTCTGACACCCGCTCTGTCCAGGCGGCACTCTAAATGCATCATCTTCCAGCCATCCATCTGGGGGCAGGGCTCCCCGCTTCTCAAATTAGGAGCACTCCGCTCCTATCTTCTCTCTGGGACGGCCTTCCCCCTGATCGCTGTACCGTTGGTCAGGTGTGCAGGGGATCCTGTACAAGTGAAAGTGCATGTTACCCCTCTGCTGCCCCATCTTAATGTTCTAAGGCAAAGCTGCAGTGTGATTCAGAGTGTGTTTCAAATGAAGAACCGCCTTTGCCACCCCTCTCAAGTTCCGCCTTGGTGCAATGGACCTAGCGGGACCCATGGTAGGGCTTGCCCTGGGCTTGGGAAAGCATTGGATCAAACTGATCTTGGGTAAATCTGATTTTTTAAGGCCTCAGGAGAGATCTGGGGTCTAATAGACCCCAGATATCTCAGTAAAGAGTAGCTAACGCTGCTATTGTTGTCACAAGGGATGTTGTTCATCCCTTGTTTTAGCAATATAGTTGATTAAAAAAAAAAAGAGACAGTGTTAAGAAAAAAATAAAAATGTTTAGCGTGCCCCTGTCTCCCCGTGCTTATGCGCAAAGGCAGGCACGTGATGGTTCCGCATGCGTACGTAAACATTGATCGCACCACACCGCAAATGTCAGATCCAGAGCAATAATTCTAGCACCAGACTTCCTTTGTAAATCTAAAGTGATAAACTCTAAAGGCTTTTAAAGTGTTGCCTATGGATAATTGAATGTACCGTAGTTTGTCACCATTTCAGAGGCTTGTACAATTGTAAAGCGTGACATCTTTGATATCTATTTACCCGGCGTAACATCGTCTTTGGTATAAAGAAGGACAAGGAGACCAACTCTCTCCATGTTCCACAACAAGACACTCCAAGAATACAACAGTTTGTTCTAAAATCTTTCTGCGAATTGATTCTAGCAAACAAACTTGTTAATATATAAAGAATACTACCTATGAGCACTTAGTTATATAATTTAATCATTGATAATTATATTTCTTTATCATTATCACTATTACACATTGCTGCAGATTTGAGTTGCACAACCTACAGAACAATGTCTGGGCTCTTCAAAGCATAACCCTTATCATGTGCTAAGATAGGAAAGATAAACATGTTCCATACCGCTATTTTACCTTGATATAAACATCTTTGTAACACAGCACATTAGTCATTGAAGCCTTCCTATCGGTATCAGGCCAAGGATTGTTTATTAAAGAGACTGAATTAAAAGCTCTGATTTTATTGATGGCACGCCAAGCACATTTCTCTCATATCACAGGACAATAATGAGGAGATAATGGAGGAAACGGCTAAATTGCTGGCTTGATGTTTCTCATTATAAATCCCTGGTAGATCCTTTTGGTAGCAGCAAGGTTGAATCACCTCTTCATATTCAGCAGAATAAATTGAGAAGTAGATGGGAATACAAAACAGTATTATCAGGACCGGGGACTAAACCTACTACCTCTGCTGTGTCCAGCAGTAGCTCTTCTTGCTGAGCCACCTGAGATGCTGGACAGCATCCTGTCTGATCTTTTGGACAATCCTGCCTTGTGCCTTGTTTCTGGGGAACCTTGAATTCCTTACTCCTCCCATAAACCAACTATTAAAGTAGGGATGGACCAATTATCGGCAAAGTCGATATATCGAGGGCCGATATGCACTTTCCCCTATTTCTCGGAATCGTCCCCGGAGGTTACCGATATTGCCCATATTTTGGGAAAGTGCTGTACAGGAGTGATGCCTGCAGCTAGAGGCATCACCCCGGTACCGACATCCATAGCCGAGGGTCGGCTGTCTTGTAATGACAACCGATATGGCTGAGAAGCTGTCATTACAAGGAGCAGGAGGGGACGTCCCCCACCTCCCACCGTCTTCCGCGGCTCGCCTGAGTCTCCCGTTCCACTGGGAGACCCGGGCAACCAGCCTGCACGGCCCCCGAAGGCCCGATCAAAGCCGTATTCAGCTCTGATCGGGTCTTCATTCAAAAACCCGGAAGTGATGTCATGACATCGCTTCAGGGTACTGGCACCAGATTCAAAAAAATGACAGCATTCAAAACAGCCAAACTTGGCGATTTGAATGCTTTTAAGTGCAGAGGAGGGGTGTGGGGTCTTTTAGATCCCCAGATCCCTCCACAAAAGTACCTGTCAATAAAAAAAAAAAAAAAATTAAATGTACGAAAATATCGGCGCATACAGTATCGGCCGATACCAATATGCATTGTGGCCAAAATATCGGTATACGAAAAAAACGATATTGGTCGATCACTATATTAAAGCCATGCCTTTGCATTTCTTATTTGCCTGACTAGTGTGCTCTTCTCCTGCCAATATCTTGCCCATGTCTCTTCTGCTGCCGTCTGTATCTTCACTACTACTGATCACTGATCTTTGGCTTGTTCCTCAGCAATGCTTCCACTTGATCCCAACCTACAACCTTTCTTTACTGACCTTTGGCTTGTTCCTTGACTACGCTTCTGCTTGATCTCAACCTGCAACTGCTTGTTACTGACCTTTGGCTTGTTTACTGAGTATGCTTTAGCTCAATCCCTACCTGATCCATCTCCTACTGGACCCCGGTTTGCTCACCTCCTGTTGAGGCATTCCTGAGGATGGTGAACTGGTACTGACACACAACAAAGCCCATCTCCACCATCAGAGGCTCTGGTGAATACTGGTTAGTGCTGGTACCCGGCATCCCGTTTGAGCCCACGTCATATGCCAAGGCGACCTGCTTATGGACATATCCAGCTGGTTGGTGGGACCCTCTCTACTGCTATAGGTATTGATCTCTGATACTGACCCCTAACAATGCAAGCATTTAGCTAAGCCATTCCAGGACCATACACTACAGGACGGTGGGGTGGGGAGAAATGTCAAGCTTCCAAATCTTTGGCTTTACATTATAAAATCTATTCAGAGGTGAATTGTGGGCTCCTTTACATTTTCAGTTGGGGGGGGGGGGGGCAGTAAAAATGTGAAGATAAGTCACGTTTTACCACCAAACGCCCACTTTAGACAGCAAAGGCAGCCAGATTGGGGTGTACACATGCCATGGCTGTGATTTTCTACTTTCAGGACAGCAGCAAAATGATTCATGGCAGTACCACCACCAAACACACCTCATTGTTGAATGGGGTCATGCTGCATACACATGAAAGGCATGTAGTTGCAGCACAGTGATGCAGCAACTAACAAGATTAAAGAGATAAGGCGGTGATATATTGCCTCCTCAGCCCCTTCCGCTAGTTTACACCTAGCCTGAATACTGCCATACACAATATGTTTTCCTCTGATTCAACCTACTGACTGAAGGAGAGAAAATCAATAGCTTCTCCCATCCATTCACAACCACTGCCGCCAATGTCGGCCATTATATTCAGATAGCCACGGCACTGGAACTTTTCAGCAGTGCTCAGCATTGACTGTATCTGATAGGATGGAATAGAATAGTTGATGCTTGCAGGGCCACTCATAACTCATTTTCCAGCCAATTTATGCTCAATCAGCCAGAATAGGTCAAAATTTGAGATGTCTTTTGGGAGCCTAAAGCAGAATTGGGTCCTAGGCAAAGTATAACATTTTCTCCTCCATTTCTATGATTGACACTGATAAGGATTACAAAGGGTACAAAAAAAGCCTCCCCATTTGCCTTGACTGTATTTGTCCAAGTCAGATATCAACTGCCTACAACTCCATCTTGTGAAAGCGTCAATCTTTGATCCTGCTGCTCCAACCAGAAGATGAAGATTGCATTCTCATCCTCGCCCTGCATAGTAATATTCCATCCCACGATACAACAATCTAAGCACATAACACGGGGGTCAGTGACAGTGGCGTCACTAGGGTTGAAGTCACCTGGTGCGGTAAAACATGGTGTCACCCACCCCCAATAAGTTTTGCAACCTGTGGGAGAGAGGGGGCAGAGAGAGAGAGAAAGGGGTGGGCAGGGAGAGAGAGTGAGGGGAGGGCAGTGAGAGAGGAAACAGGGAGAGAGAGGGCAGGGAGAAAGAGAGAGAAAGAGGGGAGTAGGGTCTGGTCAGTGCCTACTCACTTGGATGGTCCTGGGGACTTACTTGCTCTGTCTCTTTCAATGTGGCTGTCAGCTTCATGGGAGGACCACACAGGCCAGGAGGGAGGGGCTAGAGAAGGGATGTGTCATAGTCAGGCATGCTGGAGGTGGATGGTCCTGGGGATCCCTCCAGGACAGCTGCAGCTCCCTAGTCACACCTGCAGAGGACGTAGTGGTCATCGGAGCGGGGGGAGGAGAGGAGCAGGTGGATGGAGCCGTGGGTTTTCCGCCGGCTCTGCTTGTCTGCAGCAGAAGAGGTGTGGCCTTTCAGAGGGCATCTGAGCTGCCTGGCTCAGTTCCCCACTGGTGTCACCCTCCTGGCGGGTGTCACCCGGGTGCAGTCCATACCCCCCCTAGCGACGCCACTGGTCAGTGAATCCACATTTAACACTTTGCACAAACAATAGCCGCCACCACCTGTTTTAATGAAAAAATGCACTGTTCAAAGCACCTACTTTGCAATGACTGTGACATTTGCTGTTACAATCAGACAGGAATGTACAGAGTTTGAAATATAATAGCTTACTTCAAATATGTAAGGATTCTTTTTTTTTTTTTTTTTTTTTTGTTAAAGCACTCAGAGATTTAGCTTAACAATCTTAAATTATTGTTTTAAAGGATAAGTTAACCTTTAGTTAAGTGTTACATGGTACACCCATGTTTAGGATGTAACATTTAACTTGTTCCCAATCACCAGAACCCCCTCAGTGACAGGGGGCAGGGGTTCCTCTCTGCTGCAGCCACTGTTACTTTTAAAATTGGAGCAGCTGGGTGGGAAGTACAGAAAGAAAGCTGGAGGAAGTGTCTGCAAGAGCCTGACATTGCACCCGTGAACCACTAATTGCAAGTGCAATGCTTTGCAGGCTCCTGAAAAAAAAATCAAATGAATGCACAAACTACATTAACACCTTCCAGCCTGGCCTATAGCAAAAGGACGGTGGGACAGGGGGGTTCATTGTTCTGACTGGAGGTCATATGACTTCCTTTAGAACAAGTTGCTTGTGCTTCCCCCCTGGGCATGCAGCGGGGTGATCGGTGGTGCAGTGTGTCGTCGGACACACCGCATCTCCGATCATGGTAAAGAGCCTATGATGTAGACCAGTCATGTCCAACCTGCGGCCCGAGGGCCGCATGCGGCCCCGAACCATAGTCAATGCGGCCCACTGCCCCCTGACAATTATTTTTTTGCTGGGGAGGAAGGAAGTCAAGTCAGGGGCACTGCCACAGTGGCTTCCAACTAACTGTGGGCAGAGGCTGCCTCGGAGGGGAGGGGGGGGCGCTGCCAGATTACAAGCAGATTGGGGATCTCCTGCTTACCCAGCGGCCACTGTCATACGAAGCTCCGCTTCCGGGACCACATTGGTGACTACTATCATAGGAGCCAGTCCAAGAGGCAGGACTTCGTATGACAGTGGTCGCCAGGTAAGCAGGAGATCCCCGCTCTGTGTAATCCAGCGGCTCTCTTCTCTCTTCATTGCAGACTGCATTGGATGGGCACACACTGGTGAGGCTGCATTGGATGGGCATGCACTGGTGAGACTACATTGGATAGACACTGATCAGGCTGCATTGGATGGACATGCACTTGTGAGGCTGCATTGGATGGGCACTGATCAGGCTGTATTGGATGGGCATGCACTGGTGAGGCTGCATTGGATGGGCACTGATCAGGCTCCATTGGATGGGCACACACTGGTGAAGCTGCATTAGATGGGCCTGCACTAGTGAGGCTGCATTGGATAGGCATGCACTGGCAAAGCTGCATTGGATGGGTAAGGGTGAGGCTGCATTGGATGGGTACTGATCAGGCTGAATTGGATGGGCATGCACTGGTGAGGCTGCATTGGATGGGCACTGATCAGTCTGCATTGGATGGGCATGCCCTGGTGAGGCTGCATTGATGGGCACTGATCAGGCTGCATTGGATGGGCATGCATTGGTGAGGCTGCGTTGGATGGGCAATGATAAGGCTGCAATGGATGGGCACACACTGCTGAAGCTGCATTGGATGGCACTGTTTAAGGCTGCATTGGATGGGCACGCACTAGGCTGCGATCCCCAGCTGCCGCGGGAGACATAGGATGTCTGCAGTCAGTGACAGAGCCGCTGCTTCCTGTATAGTTCCGGGTAGGTCACAGGCGGAATTATATGAAATGCACTCTGCCTGTGCCAGGAGTCATATTGGAAGCAGCGGCTCTGCTCTCTACTGCAGCCCCTGCTTCCTCCAGCAGTACCCAACGTCATGTCATGACCAGAAGTACCGCATGAAAAGCATTACCCACCAGCAGTAACCGCACCAGAAGTACATGCCAGCAGTAACTGCCAGCAGTAACTGCCAGCAGTCTGCAAAATAAGTAGAAAAGGTATGTGCATTAGCGTGTGTAAATTGTTGCAATATGTTTTTTAATAACCAGTTGTGTATTGTCATAATATATCATGTCCTTGTTCATACATGTATGAATGAGAACATGATATTTTCTGGCTGCCCAAGTCATATGTGCTAGGGGTGCAACTATCCCCCAGCACATAACTGTAAATATCCCAGCATGTGCAGTGCTTCTGACTCCTCCCACCATCACCACTTCAAATCACTGAAGTGGTCATGGTGGTTAGAGTGTTCCTTTAATATCTCTCAGAAGAAGTAAACCTCTGTATACGGATTCCATTTCATTTTATCATCCTCTAGTGGTGTTAAATTAGTGCAGGGGAAGGGGCGGCCGCGGCGCTGGAAGGGCGTGGTGGCGTTTTATTACTTATATACCTTAACTATAGTATATATTTTCTATGCGGCCCGAGAAAATTTCTCTACACTCAATGTGGCCCAGAGAAGCCGAAAGGTTGGACACCCATGATGTAGACCCTTTACAATGTGATCATCTGTGTCCAATTACAGCTGATCACAATGAATAGAGGAAGTGCCAGTTATCAGCATTCCTCTATTCCCACTGAGTAGAGGGGAGACGATAAGAGGCTCTCCTGACTGGGGGGGTCTGCGCTGATAATCAGTGCATTGATTATCAGTGCAGTCCCATCAGCGATGCTCACCTGTGCCCACCATTAATGCCTAACTATGCAAACCAGTGATGCCAATCAGTGCATGCCAGAGATGCAAATGAGTACCCAGCAGCACTGCCTTTCAGTGACCATCAGTGATACCTGTCAGTGCCTCCTCATCGGTGCTCATAAAGGCTGCCTATCAGTGCCCATCAGTGCTGCATATCAGCCCCCATTAGTGCTGCATATTAGTGCCACCTCAGCGGTGCCCATCAGTGCAGCCTATCAATCTTGCCTCATCAGCGCACATCAATGAAGTAGAAAAATTACTTATTTACAACATTTTGTAACAAACTAAGAAAAACTTTTTTTTTTCTTCAAATTTTTTGGTATCTTTTCACTTGTTTAGCAAAAAATAAAAAACTCAATGGTGATTAAATACCACCGAACGACAGCTCTATCTGTCTCAAAAAAATTATAAAAATGTTGTTTGGGCACAGCATTGCATTAACCTTGCAATTGTTGTTCCAAGTGCAACAGCGTTGAAGGCTGAAAATTGGACTTTGGCAGGAAGAGGGTAAAAGTGACTGGAATTAAAGTGGTGAAACAACAGTAAAAAAAAAAGGGATTACCAGTGAAAGGTTGTCATGGTTCAAGATCAGGTTTGGAGACCAGTAGCTTTAGTAGTAGAGAGACCCCACCCACCAGCTGGATAAGTACAGAAGCAGTTCACCCTGGCAGATGACACTGGCTCACCCAAGGTGCAGAGTCTAAGCACTAACTGGTGCTCACCAGAGCTCATGATAGTGGAGATGGGTTTTGCTGCTTGTTAGTACCAGGTTTCGGACCTCATAATTGCCCCACCAGGAGGTGAGCAAGCCAGGGTCCAGTAACGGAGATCGCAGCTAGGAATCAAGCATAATCAATAATAATTTAAAAGGTTGGTAATAAGTAGTTGCAGGTTAAGATCAAGCAGAAGCATGGTCAGAGAACAAGCCAAAGACCAGTTCAGTGATAGCGAAGATACAAACAACAGCAGGAGTGACACGAGCCAGATATTGGCTGGAGAGAGCACAATAATCTGCAAACAGGAAGTGCAGAGCCATGGCTAAAATAGGAAGTTCACTGAAGGTGCAAAGGGTTCACAGTTCAAGAGAAACAATGTTCAAGGCAAGATAGTTTAACAAATTGTCCAAGCTGCTGTCAAGCATCCCAGGTGACTCGGAAGAGACAACGCCAGGCACAGCAAAGGTTGTAGGTGCAGAACCAGATCGTCCTGACCAAAGGTGCTTAGCAAGGTTCATCTGGTATTAGGTCCAATTTGCTGTATTAGGATAATTGGCTCTCAGGAATGACCATTGGCAATCTTCCAACATTTTTAGTGGAAAATGAGAGCCAACACCCCCCCCCCCCCCTCACCCAATCGAAAAAAAAGCTGAGGGGTGAGAAGTAGGAGTGCTGATTGGTTGTGTTATATTTTAGCAGATGCTCCGTTAATGCCAGTTATTCAAGTCATATTTATATTACCAGATTACATCATTTTACAAACCTATAAAATAACATTGTATTGAACAGAATAAAATTACGACTTGATAAAGACCAAACATGGTATAAATCAGTATGGTATAGGTTCTGAGATTTTTTTAGACTTACATAAACACATTTGTTGTTTTTAGAGTAGAAAATATCACTTGTGGGAATATTCTCAAGCCAATGCCATTGGAACATGGTTTTCACATGACTAGTTTCTCTGTCTTCTGATACAATGGGGAAATTGCTGCTATTGTTGTATATTTGGACAATCTACACATTGTTTAGCTATTGCCATTATTTTAGGAGAGCTTTTTAAAACAACAGACCCAAAACACAAGGATTAACAATAGCTTGACCTTTTGACATACTTGGCCCATGGCACTTATGTGTCAGGAACCATAAACCAGACAGAGATAGAAAGTGCAGTTAAAATCACACCTTTAATGAAAAGGGTTAAAATTAACACAGTTCAGGAACGTAGTAAAAAAAAACAGAAGCCAGGGTTTGGATGCCATGTCAGAACGGGAAATCAGACAAGCCTGGGACACGAAACCAGAAGTCAGCGTATTCACAAACAAAAATCAGGAACAGGAATCGGAAGGGAAGTCAGCCAGGCTAAGTCATACGCAGGAGCACAGGAAGGAACACATTTAGAGATCATAGACCACGCAAGGGCAAGGAGGAAATGAGCTAAGCTGCTTAAATAGAAAAAAAGGGGCCAGTGGGTGTCACCTGGGTTTGGTTTGCACCCCCATAATGACGCCTCTCCTGTATTATGGCCACTAAATGACTCTTTCAATTATAGGAGATAGTTATAAAACACAGAATATGGAACGTTTCATTGGAGCTGTACAAATACCATAAATAAAAAACAAAACTATAGCAGCCTTTAGGTAATGAACCATGCTGGAAGTTCATAGATGTATAAGTATAGATACTGATCTGCAGACAAAAAAAAAAAACTTTTAGGATATTACGTGTGTGATAGACAACACTAATGCAAATGGGACCCGGGGGCCAACATAAACCTCCAATCGCAAGTAGCCTGAGACAGCTCGTAATTACAGCATCATTTACATCAATGCTTCTGACCTGATTTGTGCTCTTCTCCTTCTGAAGTGTCCTGAGGGAGAAATCCAAAGAGGTTTAGAGGGTTTACGAGGGATTTTTACAAGAATTCACTGCCAGAAGTGTATTTAGCAAGAGAGTGTAATTTTCATTTCTGAAAATGAGATACACATTGGTAAAATAAGAGTAAATAATAATAACAGGTAGTCTAAGCTTGCTCTGCTGAGAGTCGATGGTCCAGAATCTATGCAGGTACTATCAGGTGACAGATACATTCACCCAATGGATCCAAAAGCGAGCTTCTCCTCATTAACCTGAAGAGTTCCCCAGGTGTCTGGGTCTAGGGACATTCCTGAGAAATAACAATAATATATAAAAATTATACTTATAATAAAAAATAATACACTCTCCTGCATATAGTTTCTACTGTCCTACCCTCCGCACTCCTCTCCTGAATATACTGCCCACTCTTACACCCTCTATGCTCTCTTCCTGCATGTGCTGCCTAATGTTATACCCTCTGCTCTCCTCTCCTGCATAGACAGCCCACTAGCATACCCTCCACAGTTGTGTCCAATGCATATTGCTCACTGTCATACCCTCTGCACTCCTTTCCTGTGCATACTGCCCATTTTCATACCCTCTGCGCTCCTCTCCTGTACATACTGCCCTCTGGCAAACCCTCTGCACTCATCTCCTGTACATACTGCCCTCTGGCATACCCTCTGCACTCATCTCCTGTACATACTGCCCACTGTCATATCCCCTGCACTCTTCTCCTGTACATACTATCCACTATCATACCCTCTACACTCCTCTCCTGTACATACTGCTCACTGTCATATTCCGTGCTCTCCTCTCCTGCATAGACTGCCACTACCATACCCTCCACAGTTGTCTCCTGTCCATATTGCTCACTGTCATACCCTCTGCACTCCTCTCCTGTGCATACTGCCCATTTTCATACCCTCTGCACTCCTCTCCTGCACATACTGCTCATTGTCATAACCCCTGCACTCCTACATGCTACTGCCCACTGTCATACCTTCTGCACTCATCTCCTGTACATACTGCCCACAGTCACATCCCCTGTACTCCTCTCCTGCCCATACTGCCAACTGTCATACCCTCTGCACTCATCTCCTGTACATACTGCCAACTGTCATAACCTCCACACTCATCTACTGTACATACTGCCCACTGTCATACCCTCTGCACTCATCTCCTGTACATACTGCCCACTGTCATATCCCCTGCACTCTTCTCCTGTATATACTGTCCACTGTCATACCCTCTGCACTCCTCTCCTGCATAGACTGCCCACTACCATACCCTCCACAGTTGTCTCCTGTCCATATTGCTCACTGTCATACCCTCTGCACTCCTCTCCTGTGCATACTGCCCATTTTCATACCCTCTGCACTCCTCTCCTGCACATACTGCTCATTGTCATAACCCCTGCACTCCTACATACTACTGCCCACTGTCATACCTTCTGCACTCATCTCCTGTACATTCTGCCCACAGTCACATCCCCTGTACTCCTCTCCTGCCCATACTGCCAACTGTCATACCCTCTGCACTCATCTCCTGTACATACTGCCAACTGTCATAACCTCCACACTCCTTTACTATACATACTGCCCACTGTCCTACCCTTCACACTCCTCTCCTGTACATGCTGCCCATTGTCATATCCTCTGCTCTCCTCTCCTGCGTAGACTGCTCACTGTCATACCATCCACAGTTGTCTCCTGTCCACATTGCTCACTTTTATACCCTCTGCACTCCTCTCCTGTACATACTGCCCACTTTCATACCCTCTGCACTCATCCCCTGTACATGCAGTACTACCCATTGTCATATCCCCTGCACTCATCTCCTGCACATACTGCCTCTGTTGTACCCTCCACACTCCTCTCCTGAACATATTGCCCACTCTCTTACCCTCCAGATTCCTTTCGTGGACATGCTGCCCACTGTCATACCCTCTGCACTCCTCTCCTGCACACTAAGGTTGTTGCTTTTGGCCATTAAAGTGGTATTAACCAAAGTAAATGGCAGTGGTGAGGCCTGTATTTTGACATGCTTGCTGTTCAGGGGGGGCGGAGCGTCTTCCTTGTGCGGCTTTATTGTGCAGCGCAGCAAATTGTCCACTAAAAGTTTGGACTAAAAATTTGTGCACAGCTTTTATACTTCTTCCCAAAACTTCTGCATACCTATTACTTTTGTAACATTGCCTGTAATATTTCAAACTTGCCCATTCTAGAACAGGTAAACTTTTGCAAATAATAAAAAAAAAATAATATAAAATATTAATTTATTTGACGCATTGTTTTCAATTGTACAAAGATGGATCTGAATATTAATGTTAGCAGATGTGTACATACATAGAGAGGAGACCTGCAAAGCATGCTAGATGTCCTCTAAGATGTTGACTGGGGAGCGGGGATCTCTTCTGGGATTTCATTACGGCTCATATAAAAATCTCTTTTTGGCTCAAATTTTTTTAACACATGAAACCCATTTTGTTCTCATTACACCAAATATTTTTTTCCCTCTGATTGTTGCAAATTCCAGGCGGTGTCATTATTTTTTGACAGAATTCCAGAGCCTATGCCACTGATTACTGTCATTGTCCCTCTATCACTGAGAGCAGTGTTGAGCGAGCTGATACATTTGCATGGGAGTGTTATTATATAACCAGAATTATACTTCCCCCCATTTCCCCATCTCCTTGCCAACAGCCAGAACGCATTAATGTGTATAATTATATGATAACGTAAGCACTTTGTTAATGGAGGAAATTAAAGGGCGCCAAGATTAACCGTTTATACCTCCACGGTGTGCCGTCAGTAAAAAAATAACGTGGAGTGTTTAATATCATGAAACATCATGGAAGGCTTTGGTGTCATTTATATGTAGCACTGCCCCCTAGGGAGCTGCTGAGACTGGATTTCCCTGGGTTACCCATAGCAACAGTCTGTAAAATCTTATTAATTTAACCACTTAAGCCCCGGAGGATTTGGCTGATCAAAGACCAGGGCCAATTTTGCGATTCGGCACTGCGTGATTTTAATGGACAATTGTGCGGCCGTGTGTCACTGTACCCAAATGAAATTGACGTCCTTTTTTTCCCACAAACAGGGCTTTCTTTTGGTGGTATTTGATCACCTGTGCAATTTTTATTTTTTGCGCTATAAACCAAAAAAGAGCATCAATTTTAAAAAACAATATTTTTCACATTTTTTTATATAAAATTCCCCCCCCAAAAATGTAAAAATCTAATTTTTTTTAACATTTTAGGCCAATTTGTTTTCTGCTACATATTTTTGGTAAAAAAAATCACAAAAAGCGTATTTTGATTGGTTTGCGCAAAAGTTATTGCGTTTACCAACTAAGGGAAAGATTTTTGTCATTTTTCTTTTTTTTTTTAACGAGCAATGGTGGCGATCTGCGATTTTTTTTGCGGGATTGCGGCAGACAGATCGGACCCTTGACTGACATTTTTGACACTTTTGGGGTTACCAGTGACATTACTACAGTAATCAGTGCTATACATATGCACTGTTACTGTAAAAATGACACTGGCAGGGAAGGGGTTAACTTTATTGGTGATGCAGGGGTTAAGTGTGACCCTAGGGGCGTGCTTCTAACTGTGAAGGGATGTGGCTAGTGGTGTAACAACAGAGACATACGATCCTACATAGCAGGACCGTATGATCTCTGTTCTTACAAAGGGGAGAATGACAGGCGGCTTTTTTTACATTAGCCGCCTGCCTTTCTCCCTCTGCAACGGACGATCGCGAGTGGCCGGCGGACATCGGGTCCACCGGGCACACACGCGGGGGTGTCTGTGAACGAGCGGGGGCGGGAGCGCACCTCCAGCGGCACTAGCTCGCCCCCTAGAGGCTCACAGGCGAGCGACGTAGCCCTACGTTGCTTTGCCTGTGAGGGGCTGACTGCCACAGTAAATATACTGACGGCAGTCGGCAAGTGGTTAAAGCAGAGTTCCGGCCTCGGGGTCAATTTTAGCTAAAAATCACCCCCGGGACAGTCAGGGCTAGTACATTCCATAATGGATAGCCTCTGAACTGTCCCGGGTCTCACTTACCTGTAAGAATAAATACTTACCCTGATAAGTTCTTCTCCAGTGCTGCCATCTCAGGTGTGGGCAGCTGAAGCCGCAGCGTCCCTCTTCGTGTCCTCTTCCGTGACGTCGGAGTCCCACAATGCACTGCACCGGCCCCACTCGTCCCTTCCGGTGTAGGCATGCCCAGAAGCTGTTTAGCAGGGAATGCCGCGCTTGCACCGAAAGTGACGAGCGGGGCCGGTGCAGGCGCATTGATTCCTGGGAGCGAGGACGTTCAGCTCCCAGGAGTCATCGCAAATCGGAAGAGACGGCGCCGGCCGCAGCCGCAGAGTGAGGAAGTGGAAGGAAGGTGAGTATATTTTCTTCTATAATAAGGTAAGTGACCAAATAAAAAACATCGGCAGTATCCATTTCTTTTTCAGGTTGCACTCAGCAAGCGGATGGCCCAAAATCAATTTTTTCGATTTTGAGGCCGGAACTCCGCTTTAAGACTTGGCTCAGACAATGAACAGTCCAGGGGATTTGTTTTTTTTTGTGTTTTATTTTAGAACTTGGATGGGAGAAGGGATGAGTGGGATACTCCAACTTGAACTATGCACAATGTAGAGTACATCTATCTGCAGGGCAGGGGTACTCAAATATAAAATTGAAAGGTCCACTTACCAATTTTCTATTCAGTCCGAGGTCCGGAAAAGTGACCGTCAAATTCCAAATACAGAACGCCAGAACAACAAAAAAAGGCATGAAATATAAGTTAAGCACTGTCGTTCCTGCACCCTGCAGTGTAAGCAGAAGGTTTCACAGGGTTCGGGGGGGGAGGGGTACAATGCATTTGGAATTTTTTTAGGAATGCCCGGCAGGGTAGGTAAGCATGTTTTAAGGGGGATTTACTAAAGCTGAAGTAGCTGTGCATGACAACCAATCAGTTTCTAGCTTTTATTTTGAAAGCTTATCTGAACAAGCTATAGCTAGAAGCTGATTGGTTACTATGTATCGCTGCTCTAGTCTTACTAAATTCCTCTGCTAACTTTATAATAAAACAAAATAAGATGAATACCACAAAGAGAACATGGCCACTCACTATAAACAAGCACAAGGTGCCACTAAACACAGCCAAGAGGCTATTTATCCACCGAGCATTAGTAGATGTCTCTTCACCGCCTGCCGCCGAAGCCCGGCTTCCCTCACCCTCATGTGTCCACAGATTACTACGGGGGACTACAACTCATGGAATGCAGCGGGGCAAGGGTGCTTAGGCGCGAGGAGGAAGGAGGAATAAGTTCCTCCTCCACTGTGAATGCTGGGCGGCGGGCGTGTGACTTCACTGGTTGCTAGACGCTGGGCGGCTGGTGATCTAGCAACCAGTGATAAAAGGAATAGGCAGCTTCAGCTAAGGGCCGCCGCGGTCCAGATCTAAGCGCGTCTGAGTCCGGACGCGGCCCAGAGTCCGCCTATTGAGGCCCCGGGCTGTAGAGTATGCGGCAAGGCCGCTGCTTCACTCTGCCACTGAAGTAAAGATAGTGAAAGGAATCCTGTTGTATTGAACCTTCAGGGTCCTAAACTTGGCACCCTCTTTTCTCACTTGCTGTGTGTGCTAGCTTTTGTCCACTGACCCTCACTGGAGTGGTGCCCTTCCTGGGCAGACCCCCGGCAAGCTCCCTGGTACTCACAGACACTGTTTTTCCTCAGATTGCTCTGCCTTTCAACTCCCTGGTCAGCATCCACTAGACCTCTTGGCTCAGCACCACACTTCTGGTCCCTTTGGCCGACTGCCTGTGACCACACTGGCAGGACGAGAGACAGCCATCACCCTCCTCCAGGGACTTGGCTTCCCAACCAAAGACGCCCTGTCACATGTGCCCCAGGCTTTTATGACCTATCCCAGGATGCACTGCTGTTGTGCCCTCCCGCTGGGACAGCCACAAAAGCCTGTGTGTCACAAGCTGGGTTTCCTCCACTGTCCAACAGGCTCCCCCCATTGGACACAGTGGGGACACTCCCTCAAACCAAGCGAATCACACATGGACACATGTAACAGGCAAACCTATTGATCAGGCTCCCCTGATAAACAGATGGAGCAAACAATGCTTTTACCTAGCACCTACCTAGAAGGGTGCTACATATAGTCCCACGTTGGCTGCAGAACTGTTTATTCAAAGTAACTCCCATAGTTAAATGTTAGCTTAAGCGCCGATTCACATTGGTTCAATGTGGGAACAATGCAAATCCACTGAGGGTTACCGCCTCGCACCCGACTCGCAGGCAGTTCACACTGCCATATGTGCCGGGAGTGCCGATACAAAGTTAATAACACCCCCAGATTAGTTAGCATATCGCAGTGCGAACTGTCAATTTGGACAGGAATCGGATCGCATAGGTCAATAAAGACATGGATGAGCAAGTTTGGGTTGGAGGAACTTGACTGGCCTGCACAGAGTCCTGACCTCAACCTGATAGAACACCTTTAGGATGAATTAGAGTGGAGACTGTGAGCCAGGCCTTCCCATCCAACATCAGTGCCTGACCTCACAAATGCTCTTCTGGAAGAATGGTCGAACATTCCCATAGACACCCTCCTACACCTTGTGGACGGCCTTCCCAGATGAGTTGAAGCTGTTATAGCTGCAAAGGGTGGGCCAACTCAATATTGAACCCTACGGAGTAAGACTTGGAGGACATTAAAGTTCATGTGTGTGTAAAGGCAGGCGTCCCAATACTTTTTTCTTAATATAGAGTGTGTTCCTTTCTTGGCGAAAATGCAGCTACAGTCTCCATCCAATGTTGATCATGTTAAAAAATCCCAGGCATTTTGTCATGTGATCTCCACCATCCCATGCCATTATCTATCTATCTATCTATCTATCTATCTATCTATCTATCTATCTATCTATCTATATATCTATCTATCTATCTATCTATCTATCTATCTATCTATCTATCTATCTATCTATCTATCTATCTATCTATCTATCTATCTATCTATCTATCTATCTATCTATCTATCTATCTTATCTCTATCTATCTTATCTCTATCTATCCTATATCTATCTATCTATCTATCTATCTATCTATCTATCTATCTATCTATCTATCTATCTATCTATCTATCTATCTATCTATCTATCTATCTATCTATCTATCTATCTATCTATCTATCTATCTATCTATCTATCTATCTATCGTGAGGGGAACAAGTATTTGATCCCCCGCTGATTTTGTACGTTTGCCCACTGACAAAGAAATAATCAGTCTATACTTTTAAAGGTTGGTTTATTTTAACAGTGAGAGACAAAATAACAACAAAAATATCCAGAAAAACACATTTCAAAAAAGTTATAAATTGATTTGCATTTTAATGAGTGAAATAAGTATTTGATCCCCTATCAATCATTTCTGGCTCCCAGGTGTCTTCTATACAGGTAACAAGCTGAGATTAGGAGCACTCTCTTAAAGGGAGTGCTCCTAATCTCAGCTTGTTACCTGTATAAAGGACACCTGTCCACAGAAGCAACCAATCAATCAAATTCCATTCTCTCCACCATGGCCAAGACCAAAGAGCTGTCCTCCAGGACAGGTGCGTCTTGGTGCCCCTATTCGTAATTATTCCATCTTTTACGAACCCAGAGAACTTATCTCATCCTTTTCCTACTACACAATATTTAGGGTATCCTCCCATATGTTATAGGGGAGAGCCTGTTTTTCTAATGTTATATGAGGAGACATTGTATGTGTTTTTGTATTGATTTTTACATAACCTTTTAATAATGTTCCAATAAATAATATTTTTATATAAACACTTGAGTCTATTTCTCCCGGGGGTTGGCTACCTTCAAAGTCCCAAGTTTTTCTTGTCTTTCCATTTTTATTTATTCTATATAGGGATGTGGAGCCACAATTAAGTGAGTCTTGTCTCAAATTTTTGGGATATTATACTCCCATTGACCACCAATGACTGACAATGTAACAAGCCTTATATCTTCTATCCTCCATTATAAAATACATTCTTCCTTCTGACCCTCAGATTAAGCTGGAACTTTTCCACTAACGACCAATTTAAAGGGATACTTTACCACTTGCTACCGATTAATTGTGGCCCTTCCATGGACCACCAAAGTAAGGGGAATTCTTCCCACTGACCCCCAATATAAAGGGGCTTTTCCTCAATCACCATCCATGCAAGGGGACATTCCTTCTAGTCCCCCATGTAAGGGCTCCCCTCCCCGGACACCCACAGTAAGACAGCGCTTCTCATCTACACACCAATGTGAGGGAGTGCTACAGTTCTAACTGCATTTCTTTTAGTTTTAGATTTTTTGATTACATTTTATCATTTTTTTTTTATAGAGCAGCACAGATGCTGTAATAAAATGATCTGTCTTGGGTATCAAATGCGCTAGATGATGCTTCCTTTTATGTTTAATTGCATCCAAAATTGACTGATCATGCTAATGGATCTTCAGCTGAAGATCTAATACCTTTTACCAATTTTCCTAAAAAGACCTAAGAATTCTTTCAGTTTTTAGAGATAATACATTTTAACAGTGTTTCCTGAGAGGTAAAAATTATTTCCTCTGGGGTGGAAAGGGGGAGAAAGAATACTTATAGACACCATTATCACCTGCAGAAAAAAGGATAAGGAAAAGTTATAGACAAAGCCATTAAAACCGCTTATTGTTTTGGCTGGAGGATTCTTGAGGGATGTTGTACTCATAATGGAACTATTTCAATAAAATCAAGATAATGAAATAGTAATATTTTGGCTTAACTTGGGAATGAAGAGCAGATATTGGACAGTATTCTTCCCACTGACCACCAATAGAAGGAGCATTCTTTCCACTGACCACCAATGTAAGGAACATTCTTCCCACTGACCACCAATGTAAGGAGCATTCTTCCCACTGACCACCAATGTAAGGAACATTCTTCCCACTGACCTCCAATGTAAGGAACATTCTTCTCACTGATCACCAATGTAAGGAACATTCTTTCCACTGACCTCCAATGTAAGGGACATTCTTCCCACTGACCTCCAATGTAAGGGACATTCTTCTCACTGATCACCAATGGAAGTCTTCTTCTCATTGACCAAAATTGTAAGGTAAATGTATCCTCCCACTGACCATCGATATAATGGGCATTCTTTCCCTCTTTTATCACTAATGTTAAGAACACTCTTTTTCCCAATGACCACCAATTTAAGGTGGCCTTCTTCCTCCCACCAATCAATGTACATTACATTCTTTCTCTCACTAACAGCCAAAGTAACGTACATTCCATTTCCTAATTGACCAAAACTGTAAGGGAATTCTTCCTCTCACTGACCACCAATATAAGGGACATTCCTCTTCATACTGACCACCAATGTAAGGGAAATTCTTCCTCCTACTGACCACCAATGTAGAAGACATTCTTCCTTCCACTGACCACCAATATAAAGTAAATTCTTGCTCCTAATGGCAATCAATGTAAGGGATATTCTTCCTTCTAATGGCCACCAATGTAAAGGAAATTCTTCCTCCTAATGGCCAGCAATGTAAGGGACATTCTTCCTCCTAATGGCCACCAATGTAAACTATATCCTTCCTCCCGTTGACCACCAATGCAAATTATATCCTTCCTCCCATTGACTACCAATATAAGGGGCATTCTTCCTCCCACTGATCACCAATGTAAGTGTAGTACCCTACTGGTAGTTGCTAGGTCAAGGTATAGTGGACCTTGTCTGCCTAACAGCAGGGCTGTGATTTGTTTAGTTAGGGTGTCATGGATTCCAGATGTGCCTGCTGAAGGGGAAGTCTCCCACTGGCGCCTCTGAGAGGCTTCTCATAGGGCAGTGGAGGAAGCCCAATCAGGGGACACATCCAAGCTTATAACTACCCTAGAAGGCAGATTATGCTGCAAAGGATTCTGGGAGTGGGTATAAGTTTGGGGGAGGTGCGTGACACGGTGTCTTTGGCGGGAGCAGAGTCCCAGGAAGGAGAGTGCGGCTGTCTCTCCTCCTGTCAGAGGAAGCGGATTTCTCTGGGTGTCGCCTGAGAATCCAGAGAGTGCTGAGTTGAGCTGCGGGGATCCGGTGTGCCGAGAGCCTGCGGAGAGCGAGAGGGGTCCAGTCCCAGGAAAGCCTACACCGGTCATGAGTACTGAGGATTGCCCCTAGGGGTCTGCCTGAAGTTAGAGGGGACCACTCCGGAAGAGGTTCTGGGATCCAGTGTCAGCTAGGTGTAAAGGGGGTACCTAGGTTGAGGACCCTGAAGCTACAGAGGGGGTGCATAGTCAGTGAACCCCGAAGAGTTCAAGGTTAAAGGGGGCACCTGCAGTTGGCCTCTGAATTGTACAGAGTGTGTCAGTTGGAGGTTGCAGCTTTACAGAAATCTACAGCATACTACCTCAAGCCAGTGCAAGGTGGGAAGGGAGTATTCAGTGACTTTGTAGTACAGCAGTGTCAGTAGTTCTACAATTTCCCAGTCCTGGGTCTTCTGGACGTAAAGTCGAGGATCCAGCACTTCTATCAAGCTATAGAGTGTTCTCAGTGTTAGTGAGCGTTGGCTGGCACCGACTGGCGTCAAGGAAGCGCCAACAGACATTTTTCCTGGATTAAGTCCCAAGTGTATTTAGTTGAGCCAAATGAGTATCCCACTCATTCCCTTCTCCCATCCCCTAAAATACAATAAAAACCACAAAACCAAGATGCCGGAGTTGTCCATGTCTCAGTTCTCACACCCAGGGTCGCAGCTCACATGGGCTGGAGAGGTGGCTGGTAACAATGGCAGACCCACATCAGGCCCAAAACCTGCTACATAACGGACATTCTTCCCCCCACTGACCACCAATGTAAGGGGCATTCCTTTTTATACTGACTACCAATATAAAGGGACATTCCTCTTCATACTGACCACCAATGTAAGGGAATTCTTCCTCCCAATGGCCACCAAGGTAAGGGACATTCTTCCTTCCACTGCCCAACAAATGTAAATTATAGCCTTCCTCCCATTGACCACCAATGTAAGGGACATTCTTCCTCCCACTGAAAACCAATGTCATTTATATCCTTCCTCCCATTGACCACCAATGTAAGGGACATTCTTCCTCCCACTGAAAACCAATGTAAATTATATCCTTCCCCCCATTGACCACCAATATAAGGGGACATTCTTCCTCCCAATGGCCACCAATGTAATGGACATTCTTCCTCCCAATGGCCACCAATGTAAGGGACATTCTTCCTCCCAATGGCCACCAATGTAAAGGACATTCTTCCTCCCAATCGCCACCAATGTAATGGACATTCTTCCTCCCAATGGCCACCAATGTAAGGGACATTCTTCCTCCCAATGGCCACCAGTGTAAGAAACATTCTTCCTCCCAATGGCCACCAATGTAAGGGAACATTCTTCCTTCTACTGAAAACCAATGTAAATTATATCCTTCCTCCAATTGACCACTTATGTAAGGGGAATTCTTCCAACTGATTGACAATGTAACAATCCTTCTATCTTCTGTCCTCCATTATAAAGTACATTCTTCCTTCTGACCCCTGGATTAAGCTGGCACTTCTCCACTAACAACCAATGTAGGTGGATACTTTACCACTTGCAACCAATTTAAATAGTGGCCCTTCTAGTGATCACCAAAGTAAGGGGCATTCTTGACAATGACCCCCAATATAAAGGGGCACTTCCTCAACAACCACCCATGCAAGGGGGCATTTCTTCTAGTCCCCCATGTCCTCCTCCACTGACACCCACAGTAAGACAGCGCTTCTCCACTATACATCAATGTGTGGGAGTGCTACAATTCTAACCGCATTTCTTTAAGTTTTTAGATTTTTTGTTATAATTTATTGTTTTTGTATAGAGAAGCACAGCTTTCCAAAAAAAAAAAAGATCTGTCTTGGGTATCAAATGCGCTAGATGATGCTTCCTTTTATGTTTAATTGCATCCAAATTTTACTGATCATGCTAATGTACCTCCAGCTGTAGATATAATTCATTTTACCAATGTTCTCTGAGACCTAAAAATTCCTTTCAGTTTTTAGAGATAATACATTTTACCAGTGTTTCCTGAGACCTAAAAATGATTTCCTCTGGGGTGAAAAGGTGGAGAAAGAATACTGACAGACATTAGGATCACCTGTAAAAAAAAAAAAAAATCCATTAAAACCGCTTATTGTTTTGGCTGGAGGATTCTTGCGGGATGTTGTACTCAGATCATAATGGAACTATTTAAATAAAATCAAGATAATGAAATATATGAATATTTTGGCTTAACTTGGGAATGGAGAGCAGATATTGGACATGCTGTCTAATGAATTAGCTGTAACACGATTGCAGCGATAGAGACGGGCGTAAGCTCTCCGCAAAAAACGTTTCTGTTCATTATTTGATTAGCTAGATGGGACACGGAGATTTTCAATGGGATTTTACTTCTATTAATCACAGAATCCTCAGATGATGATCTTCCTGATTATTACAGCGAGAATTACAGAAAGTGGAAAAATCACAGCGATGGAGACATTTATATATTCATGATGAAGGGATGGCTGGAATCATTTAATTAATTATTTATTATCATTATTATTATTATTGTTATTAATATTATTATTATTATTGTTATTATATTAATATTAATATTATTATTATAATTATTATTAATTATTAATCATGCAATTCCATTTCTCTGATTGGTTAATTCCTATTAGTGTTCTCATTTCCAAGATCCAACATCTACAGTATTCATCACCATCATCATTTTGTTTTGAAGTAAGATTTTTTTATTTATTTATTTATTTTTGTTACAGTGAAGCTGTCACCTGTTCGGGGGATGCATTAGAGCCCATTTTCTTGTTTTCAGCGTGTGACTTCTAACGCATTATGTTGTGTGTTAATGTGCAGAATGAAAAAAATGTGTTTTGTTTAGTTTCGATTTGTTTATTTACATACATTAATTTTGTTTAATTTGTTTAAATCATTTTTGGGATTTGTTTAGTTTATTTGATTATTCTGTCGAAATTAAGAAAATTTTAATCAATTCAAATTCCATTCGAATTCTATTCTAATTCAAATCGAATTCCATTTGCATTAAATCCCGTACTAAATTAAATTCATCCTATTCTAAATTAAAATTTTGGAAGATGATTATATTCTATTCCATTCTATTGTTTTTTCTATTATATTTCATTTTCTATATATTATTTTCTTTTCTATTATATTATATTATTTTCTATTCTATTCGAGTTTGAATTAATTCTATTCAAAATTAGATTTTTGGAAAACAGTTAAATTCTTTCTATTCTATTTTCTCTGTTGTTTATTCTATTCTTTTCTATTCTATTAGAATTCAAATTTATTCTATTTGAATTTTGAATTTCGGAAGTTGGTTTTATTCTTTCTATTCCATTCTATTAATTTTTTCTATTTTATTTTATTTTATATTCTATTTTTTTATATTCTATTCGAGTTTGAATTAATTCTATTCAAAAATTTGAATTTTGGAAGACAGTTATATTCTTTCTATTCTGTTGTTTATTCTATTCTTTTCTATTCTATTAGAATTCAAATTTATTTTATTTGAAATTTGAATTTCGAAAGATGGTTATATTCTTTCTATTCTATTCTATTTTTTTTTCTATTCTAGGCAATTCTATTCTTTTATTTTCTATTCTATTTTTTCTATTCTATTCGAATTCAAAGTTATTCTATTTGAATTTTGGGAAATGGGTATACTCTTTCTATTCTATTGTTTTGTTGAATTATATTCTTTTGTATTTTATTATATTGGAATTAAAATATATTCTATTCAAAATTCAAATCTTGGAAGAAGGTTATATTCTTTCTATTCCATTCTATTGTTTTTTTTTATATTCTATTTTATTTTATTTTCTATTCGATTCCTTTTTATTCTATTTGAATTTGAAGTTATATATTTGCATTTTGGGAAATGGGTATACTATTTATATTCTATTGTTTTTTTTTATTCTATTCTTTTCTATTCTATTCTATTAGAATTCAAATTTATTATATTTGAAATTTGAATTTTCGGAAGATGGTTATATTCTTTCTATTTTATTCTATTGTCTTTTCTATTATACTCTGTTCTTTTCTTTTTCTATTCTAGTCAATTCTATTTTTATTTTATATTCTGTTCTTTTCGATTTTATTCTAATTTGAAGTTATTCTATTTGAATTTTTGGAAATGGGTATACTCTTTCTATTCTATTGTTTTGTTAATTCTATTCTTTTCTATTCTATTCTATTATTTTCTATTTTAAATTACAATTTCACAAGAATGTTATATTCTTTCTATTATATTCTATTCTATTATTTTTTCTATTCTTTTCTATGCTATTCTTTTCCATTGTATTCAAATTCATTCTATTTTAAATTCTAATTTCACAAGATTTTTATGTTCTTTCTATTAAGTTTTTTATTCCATTCTATTCCTTTATTTTCTATTCTATTTTGCTCTGTTTTATTTTATTCTTTCATTTTCTCTTCTATCCCTTTAATTTCTATTCTATTTTTTTATTATTTTATTTTGTATTTTGTTCTGTTTTACTCATATTATATTCTTATATTTTCCATTCCTATCTTTTCTATTATTTTCTTTTCCATTCTTTTTTTTTTTTTCTTTTTTTTTTCTTCTATTTTTTTCTCTTCGGAAATTTGAATTTGATTAAAAAACTATTATGAATTTGAAAACTATTCATATTCAAAAACTATTCCAAGTTGATTAGAAAACTATTTGAATTTTATTAAAAAATGTTGTTTCGTTATTTCAAATTTGTTTAAATTTGTTACTATTGCAATGTGGAAATTCGGATACATTCAAATTTCTGAGTAACGAAAAATACATCCAAGTTTTAAATTAGAACAAATCAATCTGCACATATCTAATGTGTTTTGCGTTAGGGCAAAATGAATGAGCTGCCAATACACCCTAACATGCTTGAAAATGCCCTTTTATAACCAGTTCAGACCTTCACACATAAATAGATGTGGGATCTTGAAAATTAGAGAAATTAGAAATTATTCTAGCAATCTTTTTACTGTGCATTGCGGTATGTTACAATGCAAGGTGTTGCCTTAGAGCAGTGGGTTCCCTAAGGGTGCCATGAGCACAGGACACAATTTGTCCTGGATGAGTGTGAGGAGAGGCAATCAGTACTGATACAATCAATGGAACTTCATGGCCAGAATGTCCAGAGTCATTTATTGATATGGTGATGTCAGCTGACTCACCTGCATAATTGTTGCTCTACATAAAGATGGCCTAGGCTATAAGAAGATTGCCAAGACCCTGAAACTGAGCTGCAGCACGGTGGCCAAGACCATACAGTGGTTTAACAGGACAGGTTCCACTCAGAACAGGCCTCGCCATGGTCGACCAAAGAAGTTGAGTGCACGTGCTCAGCATCATATCCAGAGGTTGTCTTTGGGAAATAGACGCATGAGTGCAGCCAGCATTGCTGCAGAGGTTTAAGGGGTGGGGGGTCAGCCTGTCAGTGCTCAGACCATACGCCACACACTGCATCAAATTGGTCTGCATGGCTGTCATCCCAGAAGGAAGCCTCTTCTAAAGATGATGCACAAGAAAGCCTGCAATAAGTTTGCTGAACACAAGCAGACTAAGGACATGGATTACTGGAACCATCTCCTGTGGTCTAATGAGACCAAGATAAACTTATTTGGTTCAGATGGTGTCAAGTGTGTGTGGCGGCAACCAGGTGAGGAGTACAAATACAAGTGTGTCTTGCCTACAGTCAAGCATGGTGGTGGAAGTGTCATGGTCTGGGGCTGCATGAGTGCTGCCGGCACTGGGGAGCTACAGTTCATTGAGGGAACCATGAATGCCAACATGTACTGTGACATACTGAAGCATAGCATGATCCCCTCCCTTCAGAGACTGGGCCGCAGGGCAGTATTCCAACATGATAATGACTCCGAACACACCTCCAAGACAACCACTGCTTTGCTAAAGAAGCTGAGAGTAAAGGTGATGGACTGGCCAAGCATTTCTCCAGACCTAAATCCTATTGAGCATCTGTGGGGCATCCTCAAATAGAAGGTGGAGGAGTGCAAGGTCTCTAAAATCCACCAGCTCCGTGATGTCGTCATGGAGGAGTGGAAGAGGACTCCAGTGGCAACCTGTGAAGCTCTGGTGAACTCCATTCCCAAGAGGGTTAAGGCAGTGCTGGAAAATAATGGTGGCCACACAAAATATTGACACTTTGGGCCCAATTTGGTCATTTTTTACTTATGGGTGTACTCACTTTTGTTGCCGGCGGTTTAGACATTAATGGCTTTGTGTTGAGTTATTTTGAGGGGACAGCAAATGTACACTGTTATACAAGCTGTGCGCTCAATTTACATTGTAGCAAAGTGTAATTTCTTCACATGAAAAGATAGAATAAAATGTGAGGGGTGTACTTACTTCTGTGGGATACTGTATGTATGTATTTATATGTAAGTAATGTATGTTGAGGACATGTTTATGTTCTTGATGCATTGTATAATATTTATCTCATCATACATTTTTTAACAGATCAGGGTTTTATAGAATATAATCTTACTGCCCAGTCCGGAGGAAGTGGTGTGGGACAACTAAACTCATCGACAAATATGGCCACTAAAACCCATTGCAATGTGTATATTGGGTTTGTATAACATTGTATTCTGTGTTTTATGGAATGCTTGTAGATTTTTATAGAAACGTTGATCACCTTTATTATCTTTTAAACAATTGATATAATAATAGAGGTTTTTTTTTTTTTTTTTCTTATGAACTTATGTTGTGATTGGAGATTTTCTTCTTCAAGGTTACACTAACGTTCTGTAGTTTTTAAAGGGTGGGTTAAAAAAATAAAACGAAGGGGAGGGTTTGGAGGAGAAGGAAGAGTAGTACTTTAAAGTGGTTGTAAACCCACCTTTTTAACTTTTACCTATAGGTAAGCCTTTAACCACTTCTGGACCGGAAGATTTTCCCCCTTAATGACCAGGCCACATTTTGCGATTCGGCACTGCGTTACTTTATCTGACAATTGCGCGGTCGTGCGATGCTGTACCCAAATAAAATTTACATCCTTTTTTCCCCACAAACAGAGCTTTCTTTTCGTGGTATTTGATCACCTGTGTAATTTTTCTTTTTTGCGCTACAAACAAAAAAGAGCGACAATTCTGAAAAAAAAATATATATATTTTCCCATTCTGCTATATAACATTCCCAAAAAATAAATCAAAATCAAAATTTTTTAACATTTTAGGCCAATTTGTTTTCTGCTACATATTTTTGGTAAAAAAAAAAAAAAATTGCAATAAGCGTATTTTGATTGGTTTGCACAAAAGTGATTGCATTTACTAATTACGGGAAAGATTTTTGTCATTTTTATTGTTTTTTTTAACTAGTAATGGCGGCGATCTGCGATTTTTTTTTTGTTTGCGGGACTGCGACATTGCGGCAGACAGATCGGACCCCTGACTGACATTTTTGACACTTTTGGGGGGACCAGTGACATTACTACAGTAATCAGTGCTAAAAATATGCACTGTTACTGTCAAAATGACACTGACAGGGAAGGGGTTAACTTTATTGGTGATCAAGGGGTCAAATGTGTCCCTAGGGGCGTGATTCTAACTGTCAGGGGGCGTGGCTTGTTAGATCATCACAGAGACATGCGATCCTACATAGCAGGATCACAAAGCCTCTGTGATTACTTTAGTGAGAATGACAGACGGCTGTGTTTACATCAGCCGTCTGTCTTTCTCCCTCTGCTGCGGGAGATCGTGAGTGACCGGCAGACATCGGAGCCGCCTGTCACCAGCGCAGGCTCCCCAGGGAACGAGCCTTGTCACCCCCCCCCCCTTAATGACCAGGCCATTTTTTGCGATTCGGCACTGCGTTACTTTAACTGACAATTGCGCGGTCGTGCGATGCTCTACCCAAATAAATCTGATGTACTGTTTTTCCCCACAAATATAGATTTCTTTTGGGGGTATTTGATCCCCTGTGCGATTTAAATTTTTTGTGCTATAAACAGAAAAATAGCGACAATTCTGAAAAAGAAAATATATATATTTTTCACTTTCTACTATATAACATTCCCAAAAAAAAAAAATTAAAATCAATATTTTTCATCATTTTAAGCCAATTCGTATTCTGCTAAATATTTTTGGTAAAAAAAAAAATCCCAATAAGCGTATTTTGATTGGTTTGCACAAAGGTTATCGTGTCTACAAACTAGGGGAAAGATTTGTCATTTTTATTTTATTTTTTATTAGTAATGGCTGCGATCTGCGATTTTTAGCGGGACTGCGACATTGCGGTGGACAGATTGGACACCTAACTGACATTTTTGACACTTTTGGGGGGACCAGTGACATTACTACAGTAATCAGTGCTAAAAAATATGCACTGTCACTGTACTAATGACACTGGCAGGGAAGGGGTTATACCAGGGGCGATTAAAGGGTTAAATGTGAGCCTAGAGGGTGTTTTCTAACTGTGAGGGGGATCGGCTTATTGGATCAAAAGATGGAACACAGGAGCCCTGTGATGATAACTGACAGAATAGAACAGAACTGTCTGCTGTGTTTATAATGGCAGACCGCTGTTCTGTCTTCCCGGGGAGAGATTGCGGCCACCGGCCCCGTAGATCAGCTTCCCCTTTCACGAATCGCCGCACACACTGCGGGGGAATCAACGTATGGGTACAGCGCTTCGCGCAGCCGAGTCAGCTTGCCGCAGTATATCTGCAGTGGACAGTCAGCAAATAATAAGGGATTTGTCGAAAACTGTTTCCTGTGGTTATTACTCTTTTTATTACACTTTTTTAGTGAAAGGTTACGATGTACCCAATACTCATTCACATAGGGGGCAGGGGAGTTGAGATCGGGGGGGGGGGGATCGAGATCTGGGGGGGTGGGGGGGGTCGAGATCGGGGGGGGGGGGTAGGGGGGTCGAGATCTGGGGGCCCCCTTGACAGTCTCCCTGTGCCATTAACCCCATGCAGTCTGCCACTCTGGGAGAGAGGTTACAGGACTGGCTGCTTTTTGGTCTCACCTGCTGGGACAGGTACTCTCTCCTGGCCGGGTTCAGGGAGGAAAGAGCAGAATCCTCCCTCCAATGTACCTAATGAATGAGTTAATGTCTGCATTACTGCAACATACCACATCCAAAAAGTATGATTCCCCACTAGGGGGGCGGTAAAAGCAAGCAGTTGAGCCAGGGTTTTACCACCCCCTGACTGCTCACCTAAACTACTGACCCATTAATTGCCATTCTATTCTATTTCTTTATTTTCCATTTTATTCAATTCTATTCCTTTACATTCTATTCTGTTTTTTCCTTTGTTTTCTATTTTATTCTATGCCTTTATTTTCTATTCTATTTGCTTATATATATTTTTTTCTATTTTGTTCTCTTTTATATTCCATTCTTTTATATTATAGTCTATTTGTTTCTATTCTATTTCTTTATTTTCTATTTTATTCTATTCTATTCCTTTACATTCTATTCTGTTTTATTCTGTTGTTTTATTTTCTATTCTATCCCTTTATTTTCTATTTTATTTGTTTCTATTCTTTTATTTTCTATTTTGTTCTCTTTTATATTCTATTTTTATATATTATAGTTTACAAAGAAGTAACAGTGGTCGTGGGACTTTGAGTGTGGTCAGTCACCATATTGAATGTCAAGAAAATATAAAATCACAAAAATAGATAATTTATTGGAAATAACATAATTAACAAAATAATCAAAATACAGATAGAGATGATAAATATGGACATATACAGATGGAGAGCAAAACATACAGTAGATAAATTTGTAAAAAATAAATGTCATAGTAATAAATACATATATCCCAAATATTGTATATAATACACATAAAGTCAGTCTCCAAAAGGTATATCTTCTATTCAAAGGCTCTACGCGTTTCGTGGCTCATGGTCCACTCCTCAGTAGCTATTTAAAATCTATATCTGTAAATATATGCTATTGTAAGAATACAAAATACTCATAAAACAAAATAAGAATAAAATAATCCAAATATGTACTGTATGAAGAAGTATAAATAACAGCTACTCACAAATGGGAACAGTTTGGGGATGGCCCCTTCCTGTTCCAACATGACTGCGCACCAGTGCACAAAGCAAGGTCCATAAAGACATGGAGGAGCGAGTTTGGGGTAGGGGGCCATCCCCAAACTGTTCCCACAAAGCTGGGAGCATGAAATTGTCCAAAATGTCTTAATATGCTGACGCCTTAATAGTTCCCTTCACTGGAACTAAGGGGCTAAGCCCAACCCCTGAAAAACAACCCCACACCATAATCCCCCCTCCACCAAATGATTTGGACCAGTGCACAAAGCAAGATCCATAAAGGCATGGATGAGCAAGTTTAGGGTGGAGGAACTTGACTGGCCTGCACAGAGTCCTGATCTCAACCCGTTAGAACACCTTTGGGATGAATTAGAGTGGAGACTGCGAGCCAGGCCTTCTCCTCTAACATCAGTGCCTGACCTCACAACTGTGCTTTTGGAAGATTGGTAAAACATTCCCATAGACACACCCCTAAACCTTGTGGACACCTTCCTAGAAGAGTTGAAGCTGTTATAGCTGCAAAGGGTGGGCCAACTCAATATTGAACCCTACAGACTAAGACTGGGATGCCTTTAAATTTCATGTGCGTGTAAAGGCAGGCGTCCCAATACTTTTGACAACACTTTCGTTTCTGATGGGTTATCCGGTGCTGGAATGAAGGCTCAGGCTGAACTTGGTCATGGATTAGTTGGTTTTTCTTTATGGCTGTCCTTGGTTATTGTAAGAGATGATATCAACACCATCATTCAAAAGCTTCAACATTCTTCGTTTCCTACCTCCTCAAGGATTCACATCCGTATGTTGTCACGTAAAAACCAAGGTCTCAGCTATCCAAATCTTTGTCTGTAAAAACCTCTTTGATGTGTTTGAAAATCTTCTTTAAGCCTTTCATTGCAACTTTCCCAGGGAGCTAGCCTTTGTGTTTCTTCATTTATTATTAATCCCAGGAGTCAGGAACTGTCCACAGCCTCAATGCCTTCATCGTCAGCCCAGAAACCGGATGCTGTGCCTGTGTTTATGACTATTTGTTTGTTTTATCAAAGCCATTACATCAGGGCCGCTGATAAGGCAGTACAGTCAGCCCTCCTGTTCTGGGCCCGGGCCCCATCAATTCAAAAGCCGGGCCTAAGCCCCTGTTGAGAAGGAAGGCCAGTTGTACGGTCTTATTGCAGACCGATCCTCTTCTGCCTCCAGTGCTTCCGAGTCCCGGCTTCTCCTCCTCTTTCTCCCTCCAGCTGCACTGCAGGGTAGTGCCATTTTGGTGTGGGGTTGTTTTTCAGGGGTTGGGCTTAGCCCCTTAGTTCCAGTGAAGGGAACTATTAAGGCGTCAGCATATTAAGACATTTTGGACAATTTCATGCTCCCAGCTTTGTGGGAACAGTTTGGGGATGGCCCCCTACCCCAAACTCTCTCCTCCATGTCTTTATGGACCTTGCTTTTTGCAAGGTCCATAAAGTGGACCTTGCACTCCTCCATGTCTTTATGGACCTTGCTTTGTGCAAGGTCCATAAAACTCTGTGCAGGCCAGTCAAGTTCCTCCACCCTAAACTTGCTCATCCATGCCTTTATGGATCTTGCTTTGTGCACTGGTCCAAATCATTTGGTGGAGGGGGGATTATGGTGTGGGGTTGTTTTCAGGGGTTGGGCTTGGCCCCTTAGTACCAGTGAAGGGAACTCTTAAGGTGTCAGCATACCAAGACATTTTGGACAATTTCATGCTCCCAACTTTGTGGGAACAGTTTGGGGATGGCCCCTTCCTGTTCCAACACGACTGCGCACCAGTGCACTTTTTTTTATTAATATCACAAAAAATGAAAAGTGCAGAGGTGATCAAATACCACCAAAAGAAAGCTCTGTTTGTGGAAAAAAAAAAGGACGTAAATTTTGTTTGGGTACGGCGTTGCATGACCGCGCAATCGTCAGTTATAGTCGTGCAGTGCCAAGTTGAAAAAAGTGGCCTGGACGTTAAGCAGGAAATTCCTCCTAAAGTAGTTAAGGGGGCAAATCCTTCTGGTCCAGAACAGGGTAAATAGGCCACTAGGCACCAATATCTGTGGTGGATGTGTCTGTGTGTCTACTTGCAAGCTGTTGTATGCATGAGCGCATATGCGTGAGCATGCGCATGTGCAAGCCACAAGCATGAGCGCATAACCTCTTGACTGCAACAATCTCTCTGATGGCTGACATAATGTTCCTGACAGATACGAAGAAACTTGGCAAACTACCAACATTGTAGCAAGGAGCAGCTCCAGACCTCACTGATTGTTCTTTTTTTGTTGTTTTTTTGTAATTTGTAGCTGAATACAATGTTTCTCTTTTCTGCTACATATTGCTGAGCGTTATGATTACAAGCCGCTGCATTGGATAACATGAGAATCAACTGGAAAAAGATGATTATGTATCCAGCTCCAAACTCGGAAAGTGAAGTGCTCATTGACTAATCAATGGAATCATCGAGAAGCAGATCTTTCATTGAGAGCAATTTGTTTTATTCTTCAAGCAAAGCACAGCAGTAGAAAGTTAAATTTTCTTGTGATTGTTCCCCAGAGTTCCGCTTTAGTGAAAAAGCCATACTGTGAAAAATGTTGAGCCGTTAAAATCATGATAGGCAGCCAGCTACATCAGTACTTTTTCCTGGCAAGGGGAAAATGGCAAGTTTGCAGCCTTATGCTCTACACCAGTGGTCTCCAAACTGCAGCTCAGGGGCCGGATGCTGCCCTTTGCTTACTTGGGGAAGTATTTCATTCACTGACACCAATGAAGGGGCAACGTTTCTCCCAATGACACCAACAATGGGGCCCAATGACAGAAACCATGGGGCGCAATTCCTCCCAATGACTGAAACGATGGGGCACCATTCCTCCCAATGACTGAAAACATGGGGAACAATTCCTCCCAATGACTGAAAACATGGGGAACAATTCCTCCCAATGACTGAAAACATGGGGAACAATTCCTCCCAATGACTGAAAACATGGGGAACAATTCCTCCCAATGACTGAAACGATGGGGCATAGTTCCTCCCAATGACTGAAACTATGAGGCATAGTTTCTCCCAATAACTGAAATGATGGGGCACAGTTCTTTCCAATGACTGAAATTATTGGGCACAGTTCTTCCCAATGACTGAAACGATTGGGGAACAATTCCTCCCAGTGACTGAAACGATGGGGCACAATTCCTCCTAGTGACTGAAACGATTGGGGAACAATTCCTCGCAATGACTGAAACGATGGGACACAATTCCTACCGATGTTAAAACGATAGGGCACAATTCCTCCCAATGACTGAAACGATGGTGGCACAATTCCTCCCAATGACTAAAACGATGGGGCACAATTCCTCCCAGGGACTGAAACGATTGGGGAACAATTCCTCGCAATGACTGAAACGATGGGACACAATTCCTGCCGATGTTAAAACGATAGGGCACAATTCCTCCCAATGACTGAAACGATGGCGGCACAATTCCTCCCAATGACTAAAACGATGGGGCACAGTTCCTCCCAACCAATGAAATGATGATGGGGCACAGTTCTTCCCAATGACTGAAATGATGGGGCACAATTCCTCCCAATGATTGAAACGATAGGGCATAGTTCCTTCCAATGACTGAAACGATGGGGCACAGTTCTTCCCAATGACTGAAACGATGGGGCACAGTTCTTCCCAATGACTGAAATGATGGGGCACGGTTCTTCCCAATGACTGGAACGATTAGGGAACAATTCCTCCCAATGACTGACACGATGGGGCACAGTTCTTCCCAATGAATGAAATGATGGGGCACAGTTCCCCCCCAATGACATCAACGATGGCGTACAATTCCTCCTGTTGATTGAAGTGATGGGGCACAATTAGTTCCAATGACACCAAAGATAGGGCACAGTTCCTCCCAAGGACATGAACAAGGGGGCACAAATACTCTCTCTGACACAAAAGATGGCATGAGCATTGTTTACTCCAACTGATGCTTGGACATTTTCTACTCGCAATGGCCACAGCAGCACCCCTAAAGTCAGAAGGACACTAAACTGGCCCTTTGTATAGAAGGTTTAGAGACCCTTGCTCTACACCTTTGGGACCTTTGCAGACACACATGGAAAAACACATGTAATATATTGGGTTCCCCACATTAGTCTCCTTGTACTCGTGTAGAATGGCCCCAAAATGGTTCTTTTCTGCATTCTGTTACACAGTGATGTGTTTTTAAAGAATCTGTAACTGATGCTTCAGCACCAAAGCCACGTCAGAGTCCTCCAATAGACAGGTACTAGCTGAACGTTGGATGTGTCTTCACTCCTCAAGTACAATACCATTAAACAGAAAGTGTAGTCCCATACCACTTATATCCGTTTTACCCGTCATAAGATTAACCATTTTTCATCCTAAGGATATTTCAAAACTGGATTTGAGCGGTATCACCCGGGTGTCACTTACGGCAAGTGGGTGAGAGACAGATCGGTATCAGGTGGGTGGGAGATGGAGCAGGTGAGAGAGAGCAGTATTGAATGGAGCGGTATCACCCGGGTATCACTTACGGCAAGTGGGTGAGAGATACCGATCTGCCAGCAGATCTGCTAATGTGGAATTGCTTATATATTTAATTTGTACATATGTGAGTGGCATATTCAATAACATTTGTAAACGGAATTATGCAATGTGACATCATTTTACCCTTACATGAGCATCACCACCTAATGGTTGGAGGAGGAGAAGAAGACTAGTCTCGGACCCTGACATAGGATGTACAAAACATCGGCCCATATTGGCCGATACCGATATGTGATGGCCAAAATATCGGTCGATCCCTAGTGGGAACCCCGCATAATGGGCACAGTAGAGGTACAGACCTGGGAACTCAGCACAGGTATTGTGGGAACCCCTCATAATGATCACAGCAGGTGCACAGACCCAAGAACTCAGATCAGTGGTGGTGAGAGCACCTCATAATGAGCACAACGGGTGTACAGACCCAGTAACCCAGCACAGGGATGGTGGGAACCCCTCATAATTGGCACATCAGGTGCACAGATCCAGGAACTCAGCCAAGGGATGGTGGGAACCCCTCGTAATGGGCACAGCAGGTGTGCGGACCCGGGAACTCAGCACAGGGATGTTTGGAACCCCTCATAGTGGGCACAGCAGATGTACAGACCTAGGAACTCAGCGCAGGGGTGGTGGGAACCCCACATAATGGTCACAGCAGGTGTACAGACCCCATGACTCAGCACAGGGATGGTGGGAACCCTGCATAATGGGCACAGCAGGTGTACAGACCCCAGAACTCAGAGCAGGGATGGTGGGAACCCCTCATAATGGACAAAGCACGTGCACATGTCCAGGAACTCAGCACAGGGATAGTGGGAACCCCTCCTAATGGGCACAGCAGGTGCACATATCCAGGAACTCAGCGCAGGGATGGTGGGAACCCTGCATAATGGGCACAGTAGGTGTACAGACCCCGAAACTCAGTGCAGGGATGGTGGGAACCACTCATAATGGACACAGCACGTGCACATATCCAGGAACTCAGCACAGGGATAGTGGGAACCCCTCCTAATGGGCACAGCAGGTGTACAGACCCAGGAACTCAGCACAGGGATAGTGGGAACCCCTCCTAACGGGCACAGCAGGTGTACAGACCCAGGAACTCAGCACAGGGATAGTGGGAACCCCTCTTAATGGGCACAGCAGGTGTACAGACCCAGGAACTCAGCACAAGGATGATGGGAACCCCTCATAATAAGTATCATAGTTTGTCGCTATTCCACGAGCATGCACAAATTTTAAAACATGACATGTTAGGTATCTATTTACATAACATCATCTTTTAGATCTTACAAAAAATTGGGTCGTGTATTGTGTTTTTTTTTTTTTTTTTTTTTGCATTAAAATTCATGAAAGTGTACTTTTTCCTAAAAAATAGCATTTGAAAAACCGCTGTGCAAATGCCAAGTAACATAAAAATGATCAACTATCGCCATTTTATTCTCTTGGGATATCTAATGTTTGGGGGTTCTAAGCCCTTTCCTAAGAAAAAAATGATAATTTTTACATAGGAGAGGAATGTCGGACTTGGCCTGGACGGAAAGTAGTTAAGGATCATAGAGGTGCCTTTCACATCTGTCTTGAGTTCATCTTAAATGGCAGTTTTGGAAACCTTGGAAACATCAAGTGGCTGTTGTCACCTCACCTCTGCAGTTACGGCGGTAATGGGATATTGTTCGGAGCAATTTCCATGCTCACACGCATGCACAACTTGTGTCTATCCAGTAATACATATATATAAACTGCTCCAGGTTTGACTGACATCTCCTCTCAAGCGGGAAAATGCAGCTTAACATCTCATTCAGCCCTTGGCCAATCATAGCCTAAGATTCAAGAGCGTTCCATATTATCTGCCTAATGCGAAAATCACAGCGGCCGCTTCTGTGCGCGAAGGAACCGCCATCCCACTCGCTGGCCTCTGAAAGAGAAAAATGACGCTTATTTATATGATGAATTCCGGGAAGGGGCGCTGACCTGGAGGAGCGCTGAGGTCTCATTCCAAATAACTGCTCTATGAAGACATTGTATATGATAAGTACATTGGATTCTACTCCGTAATATTCATGTATGTACATAATGTGTGTCATTTAGTCCGGTACCGCAGTATACTGGACGAGGTATTGCAGCCTATGTTTTTTAAAATGTCAAAGAGATTAGCTTAAAGTAGATGTAAGCGCAAACACTAAAATCTCATATAGGCTTTACCATATTAATGTCACTTCAAATCTGCGGCTTTTATGAAAATATTCCCTGGCGATTCTGCTGCCTGAAGCTGGAGGGTCCCTAGTTACATTTGGTGTTTGCTGCTAGACTTTAGCCAGTTTGAGCTGTGCCTATATTTTCAGTGCTTGCTGATGTAGCACCCTCCTAGTCAGTGATGGACAGGGCCAGGGGATTGCCCCCCGGGCCACTCCGATGCCCCGTAAGGAGTCCACATGCTTCCTCCGCAGTCATACCTAATGGCTTCCTGGTGAAGAGGAGTAAAAAAGTCCCCACTGGTGTCCTACCCAGTGCGGGATGGGGATGAGGACAGAGCACAGGCCGCCCACCCTGGCATTGATGGTCTACTGCAGGGATCTTTAAACTATGGCCCTCCAGAACTACAAGTCCCATGAAGCATTGTAAAACTGACATTCACAGACATGGCTAAGCAAGATGGGAATCTTAGTTCCTGAACAACTGGAGGGCCATCATTTGAATACCCCTAATCTACGCTGTGTCCGAGCAGAGCCCTGCTCTGTGCCCCACAGGAGGCTCTCCTCCCCCAACTGAACCATCCCATCTCCCCCATGCATCCCCTGGCTCCTCCTTGGTCAGTTTGTGAACCTGGAGTCAGTGCAGCAGGCGCTCTCCAGCCCGACCTGCCCAGTGAGCAGAGAATACCTGGAGCGGAGCTTCAGCCTGGGATGGGGTCAGGAGAAGGCAAGGTAGAGGGTGTCCTGATCAGGGGTTAGGCTCAAAGACCAGATGCTACAGCAATAATGGAACTATCACCGACCAACAGGATAGGTACACAGGCAGTCACCCTAGTGAATGGGTCTACTAACTGGTGTTCACTAGACCTCCTGAAGGTGGAGATGGATTTTGCTACATGTTAGTAACAGACTGCGGTCTCCAGGAGGTGTGCAAGATGGGGTTCAGTAGCAGATAAGCAGGTTAAAATTAGAGATCGACTGATTATCGGCAACACCAATATATCGGGGGCAGTGGCGTCACTAGGGGGGGGGGGGCAGAGGGGACCATGGCCCCTCCAAAATTAGTCTGTGCCCCCCATGTGCCCCCCCAAATAATTATGTGCACACATTTAACATTGGAATGGATTCATGATCATCTTCTGAAACCGAGAGAGACGCCTCGCGCTGTGCGCAGCGGCTCTACAAACACAGGACGGCGGGCGGAGGGGGGCGTGACGTCACGCCAGCATAGGGAGAATGCGCGGCGCGCACCAAGCACCAGCCTAGGCAGCCAGGCCTAAAGCATGCGCGGGAGTGGCGTCACGTGGACAGCACTGACTGAATACTTAGTCAGCAGTCTGTCCACTGAGTGTGTCGGGGACTGGGACCGGACCAGACGGTTAGGCGGCGGCGCGAGGCGAGACACGGCAAGGCAAGGCACGGCACAGGCAGCAAGCCAAGCAGCAGCGCCAGCACAGAGGAGTGTAAGGAGGACTCTGAGGAGCCGCGGCCGAGTCAGCCACCAGGAAACGAGGAGCAGGCCTGGGGCATCGTCTCCCTGCCTGGGAGGTGAGTCACTGGAACACTGAGTCCACTCACTGCACATTTGCAATGCATCATATCACCCTCACACCTAACAATTGTCAATGTGGTTGACATGCTGAGCTGACAGAATTTTACAGCTGAACAATGCTGTAAAATTCTGTCAGCATACTCAGCATGTCAGCCCACATTGTCATTTTCAGGGGACAGGGGTGTGAGGGTGGTATGAGATGCAAATGTGCAATGGACTCACTGTGAGTCCACTGCACATTTGCATCTCATACCACCCTCACACCCCTGAAAATGACAATGTGGGCTGACATGTTGACCGAATTTATTTTGCAGCTGGGCTGAACTGCTCCACTAGTGCCACCTCTAAAACCGTTATCCCCGGGCCTGCTCCTTGTGTGCTGGCTCGCTGTGTCTGGTTCCATTGCTGCGTACTGCTGCCTCGCCTTACAGGTAACTCCACTAATTCTGTCTGCATGCTCTGGGCCTTCAAATATATAGACATGAAATATTCGTGACTGATTCCCATTGTCAGGAATATTTCATGTTTATGTCTTTATTTGGCCAATTTTTCACAAATGTTTCATGTTTTATGCATTTGAAGGCCCAGAGTGTGTGGACAACATCAGTGGAGTCATCAGTAAGACGAGGCAGCAGAGGAGCCAGACACAGCCAGCACACAAGGAGCAGGCCTGGGGACATCGGTTTTAGAGGTGGCAGGTAAGTGGAGCAGTGAGTCCACTGCACATTTCCTTTCTCGCACCGCTCACGCCCCTGAAAATGACAATGTGGACTGAGCCGCTGACAGAACTTTACAGTTGACCATGGCAAACATGTATAATACATGTCCGTAAGTTTGCTATGTCCAGCTGTAAAATTCTGTCAGCGTGTCAGTCCACATTGTCATTTAAGGTTTATGCTTTTAATATCCATTGTCAGGAATATTTCATGTTTATGCGTTTGATGCCCATTTTTGGAATCAAACGCATAAACCTGACATATTCCTGACATTGGCCATCAAACACATAAACATGAAAAATTCTTGACCATGGGCATCAAACGCATAAACATGAAGTATTCCTGACCATTTAGTAAAAAGGTGAATAGTACCTGCGCTATGGAGTTTTTTTTTTTTTTTTACTGCACCAAGTAATGGATGGCTGGATGGTTTCAGCAAAACCAGATCGGCCGTGGATCGGTTATTTTACCGATCCCCCGATCCAGCTATTGTGGCAGTATCGGCACTGATATCCGATCCTAATATCGGATCGGTGCATCCCTAGTCAGGAGTACTTCATGTTTATGCGTTTGATGCATGTTGTCAGCAATATTTCATGTTAATGCGTTTGATGCCCGTTGTGAGGTGTACTTCATGTTTATGAGTTTGATTTCCATTGTCAGGAATATTTCATGTTTATGTGTTTGATGGCCGTTGTCAGGAATATTTCATAAAACAAAAGTGAATTTGTAACAAGGCCTCTGAAGTGCATTCTATGATAGATAGATAGATAGATAGATAGATAGATAGATAGATAGATAGATAGATAGATAGATAGATAGATAGATAGATAGATAGATAGATAGATAGATAGATAGATAGATAGATAGATAGATAGATAGATAGATTATATATTTATATACATATATATATATTATAAAAATTGCGTTTTATAGTTGGCCCCCCTACTTTGGTCCCTGTCCCCCCATGTGCCCCCCCCCCCTAAATATAAAAGCTGGAGACGCCACTGATCGGGGGCTGATATGCACTTTCCCCGATATATCGGAATCGGCCCTTGCCGATATTTTCGTGATGCCATTGCGCATGTTGCGCACACAAATTCTGCGTTCTAACACCGCTTCCCACGCCTGCACGGCCCATACGTAACGTCATTTCACTGCGCGCTGCACACGTTCCCTGACTCCAGACCACCTCCCATGCCTCAGACAGCCTAGTGCGCAGCCAGCTGCAGTTCGGTCCGGTCACGGTGCCAGCCATCCACCCACAGGCCCTGGCCTCAGCCAGTCACCACAGGGTAGCAAATTATAGGAAGGCGCCTGGCCCTTTTTAAAGATATATCTGAACCTGCTGCCCTTTTAATTGTGAGAACAATATAAAATATAGGACGTAGATAAAAAAGGCGCTGGTGATCTTTTATATTACTGGAATAAAACTTTTTCAGGGTATCACGTGTATTAAGTTATATATTAATAGTGTTAAGAATTCCTAATACTGAATAAATTAATATAGTTGGAGATTATAAATATATTTTAAAGTGCACAACTCAAAATTAAGAATAAGAATTATTCCTATTGCATATTACTAGATAAATATATAAATAAATAAATATAATATACGTGCAACAAGCAAATCAAATATATAAATATATATATAATATTCCGTGCAACAAGTAAAAAAATTTCTTAATAGTGCGTGCATAAATTAAAACACATCAAATATAAATGGATATAGTCGTGCTCTCCAGTGAAAAATAATTGTATATATAGCAAGTGTCTCTGCAATTCGTGCAACAAGATATGCTCCTTAAAGTGCTTCAGGTGGTGGGGTGTGACACACGTGGCCTCTTACCAGCTTCCAATGAGTCGCAATGACCCCCAACGCCTGTGATCCCTTTAAATGGGTGGATCAGACCTCTCCTCGATATCTTTTGGGTTGGATATCTGCTCCTACATTAAGCGTGTATGGACCATATAGTCCGCATAAAGATAAACAAAAAAAAAAGCCTCCAATAGTGAAATATTGTATGCTTTATTTTAAAAATATTAAAAAGGTATACAGTTGGTCCCTTACTATTAGTTGTGCCCTCCTGGCACTGGGCAATTCGGCAGTACACAAATATATGAGTAGTGGGGAATCGTATCCGAGGATCTGCAGCTTCCTCTTATCCTTCCTCTCACTGTGCTGTGTGCGGCGGTCGGCGAGCGTCCCTGCCTCTACTACAAATGCCTGTGTGTCTGCTTCCGGGTTTGTCAGTGACCACAATGCATTTCGCAACTGTGCGTCATCAGGCGGTCACTGTTCCCCGGAGTCTCTTGCATTAAGTATCACGGACCTTATTTTGATTGGCTATTGCTCAGTATTTTATCGGCATCTTAGTTTCAATTTATTTTCAACTAACGCTTATTGCCAATTGTTTCTTTACGTTAATAATAGCGATCTTTATGGGGATTCATAAATCTTTTTCATGTCCTAGGATTTATGCTGCATATCCGTCGTATATGTTCCCCTTACTCGCATGTATCATACAATTTTCATAACAATTCATAAAAAACTATTAAATATATCACAATCCATTATCATACAATATAAAACTTTATTAATTATCAAAAATTATTAAAAATTATCTTTTTATTTTTAGCTTTATTTAAAACCATTTTGTGGACAGGTTTCTTATATTTATAGCGCCATCTAGTGGAAATTTTTGGGAATCATGATTAATTAGGTTCTAGAATGGGAATATTTACCAATACTTATAATAGGACGGCTCTAATCTTATAAATTAAATGTTTTTTTAAAAACCACAGGGTGCCAGCCGCCAGCCATCTGACCCACAACAGAACAGGGTGCCAGCAGGAGAGCATCCAGCCACCCACTCCACAACAGGGTTCCAGCGAGCAAACCAGCCACCTAGATGACACCAAGCCAGCCACCCGCCTCCATGACCACAGTGTTCCAGCAAACCAGCAGCCACCCACAACAGGCCAGGGTGAGTGAGTGACACCAAGCCAGCCACCCACACAACAGGGTGACCCCAAGCCAGCCACCCAGCACAGTGTTCCAGCAAGCCAGCCACCCACCACAGTGTTCCAGCAAGCCAGCCACAGCACCCACCACAGTGTTCCTGCAAACGAGCCACCCACAACAGGGTGACCCCAAGCCAGCCACCACAGTGTTTCAGCAAGCCAGCCACCCACCACAGTGTTCCTGCAAGCCAGCCACCCACCACTTGGTGACACAAAGACAGCCACCCACCACAATGTTCCTGCAAGCCAGCCACCCACAACAGGGTGACACAAAGACAGCTACCCACCACAGTGTTCCTTAAAGCCAGCCTCCCAGCCACCACAGTGTTCCTGCAAGCCAGCCACCCACAACAGGGTGACACAGAGACAGCCACCCACCACATTGTTCCTGCAAGCCAGCCACCCACAACGGGGTGACACAAAGACAGCCATCCACCACAGTGTTCCTGCAAGCCAGCCACCCACAAAAGGGTGACACCAAGCCAGCCACCCACAACAGTGTTCCTGTCAGCCAGCCACCCACACAAAGACAGCCACCCACCACAGTGTTCCTGCAAGCCAGCCATGCACAACAGGGTGACACCAAGCCAGCCACACTGCCACACTGCCAGGCATCAGCCACCCAGCCCACAACAGGGGGCTAACCAGCCACCCAAACTGCCAGGTGTCAGCCACAGACCCACAAGGGTACCAGCAACTCAGCAAGCCACCCACACTGCCAGGCGTCAGCCACCAACCCACACTGCCAGATGTCAGCCACCAATCCACAACAGGGTGCCATCAAGCAACCCACACTGCCAGGCATCAGCCACCAACCAACACTGCCAGGCATCAGCCACCAACCCACAAGAGGGTGCCAGCAAGCCACCCACACTGCCAGGCGTCAGTCACCAACTCACAAGAGGGTGCCAGCAAGCCATCCACACTGCCAGGCATCAGCCACCAACCCACAACAGGGTGCCAGCAACTTCAGCAAGCCATTTTTTTATCTTTTTTGTGTCTTTCAAATTGAAATGGAGATGGATGAGGAGAGGAAAAGTAAAAGTGTGGTCTGGGACTATTTCTCGTCTCAACCTTCTCCAGGAAAAGCAGCAGTGTGCAACACATGTACAAACAACATAAGCATGGGATCAGTAACTGCAAAAAAACAAAAATACGTCAAATCTTTGGGCCCATCTAAGAGTTCACCATATTGAACTATATAATGCAGCACAGAAAAAACAAAATGAATATCAATGCGATTTAGAAATACCTCCTCCACTATCCCAGGTAACAATAACAGATATGTTTCTGAAAAAAAAAAACAGATGTCACTGTCTAGATTCAGATGGAAGATCCTAACTGCTGGACAGAGTAATCACAGAGATGATTGTCACTGATAACCAGCCATTTACAATGGTATCTGACTCAGGATTTAAGAGGTTGATGTCCATGCTTGAGCAGAGCTACACACTGAAGAGTAAGAAGTATTATCAAACCAAAATGCTGGCAAAGCTTCCCCAAAAGGTCGTTGACAAAGTAAAGGCTATGCTGCAACCAGAGAAAATGATGGCAACTCGCTCTCATTCACGACTGACTGCTGGTCAGGACAAACAACAGAGTCAGAGTCACTTCATTGACAGCGGATGGACAAATAGGCAATTGGTGTTGAATACAAAAGTGATGCAAGGATCCCACACTGGGGAGTACAGTAGAGAAATGTTTCTAGGCATGCTTGAAGACTGGGGAATCAACAAAGACAGAGTAATGCTTGTGCTACTTTGAGACAGTGGAGCAAACATGTGGAAAGGAATGAGGCTTGCTGATATGTCAGACCTCAGTGTCAAGGCACACAACACCCTCCAACTTTCAAATGATGATCTGTCAAGCCAAAGAGCTTTGATTGAATATATGCTTTGAGAAGCATGAAGAGATTAAAAATGTTGTGCTGGCAAGTCTTTTGAATCCTCAATGCAAGAACAATGCTTTCTCTTCTGATGATGTATAGGCCAAGGCAAAACAATGGCTGACAGAAGATATTCAACAGGAGGTGCAGGAGGTTCCTGCCGAAAAAAAACAAGCCCAGAACAGCATTATTATAATCTGAAAGAGGAGCATGCTGCAAAAACAGAAAAATGTCCAAAAAGACGACAATGAAACGCGTTGGCTATTTTGACTGTTATTTACCTGCATTAATAAAACACAATGTTTTAGCCAACTTCCATGGCATTGTCCTTTCTCCCTTTCTTGTACTGTATGTAAATCACCATACCGGCCCCGCCCACCAGCCATAATCTGCCTGCATTGCATAGGGAAACTCAGAGACGGGTAGTGATGACATCATTGAGTCTAAAATAAGGTGTGTAATAAAATCAGGTTTTTTTTAAAAAATGTATTAGCTTGTTCATGAGGGGGGAGGGAGGAAATATAAGATTACATTTTAGCTGTAAGGGAAAATGTAATTTATCGAGATTGAAAATAGCCCTCTTAACCACTTCAGCTCCGGAAGGTTTTACCCCCTTAATGACCAGGCCATTTTTTGCGATTCGGCACTGTGTTCTTTTAACTAACAATTGCACGATTGTACCAAAATACAATTAATGTCCTTTTTCCCCACAAATAGAGCTTTCTTTTGGTGGTATTTGAGCATCTCTGCGGTTTTTAGATTTTGCAATATTAATAAAAAAAGAGCGACAATTTTGAAAAAAAAAAAAACAATATTTTTTACTTTCTGCTATAAAACACTCCCAATAAAAAAATTAAAAAAATTGATTTTTTTATCAGTTTAGGCCAATTTGTATTCTGCTACATATTTATGGTAAAAAAAAATCCCAAAAAGCATATTTTAATTGGCTTGCGCAAAAGTTATCGCGTTTACAAACTAGGGGATAGATTTTTAGACTATTAAAAAAAAAAATTATTAGTAATATCGACGAGCAGCGATTTTTAGCGGGACTGCAACACTGCGGTGGACAAATCTGACACTACGTGACACTTTTTGGAGAGCAGTGACACCAATACAGTGATCAGTGCTAAATAATATGCACTGTTACTGTATAAATGACACTGGCAGGGAAGGGATTAATACTGGGGTTGATCAAAGGGTTAACCACTTTACCACCGGAGGATTTTGCTGTCTTACGTCCAGGCCACTTTTTGCGATTCGGCACTGTGCGAATTTAACTGACAATTGCGCGGTCGTGCGACGCCGTACCCAAACGAAATTTACATCCTTTTTTTCCCACAAACAGAGCTTTCTTTTCGTGGTATTTGATCACCTGTGTGATTTTTACTTTTTGCGCTATAAACAAAAAAAGAGCGTAAATTTTGAAAAATTTCAATATTTTTCACATTTTTTATATGAAATTCCCCCCCCCCCCAAAAAAAATTTAAAAATCAAAATTGTTTTACATTTTTGGCCAATTTGTTTTCTGCTACCTATGTTTGGTAAAAAAAAAAATCACAATAAGGGTATTTTAATTGGTTTGCGCAAAAGTTATTGCGTTTACTAACTAAGGGAAAGATTTCTGTCATTTTTGGTGTTTTTTTTTTAACGAGTAATGGCGGCGATCTGCGATTTTTTTTTTGAGGGACTGCGACATTGCTGCGGACAGATCGGACCCTTGACTGACATTTTGGACACTTTTGGGGGTACCAGTGACATTTCTACAGTAATCAGTGCTATATATATGCACTGTTACTGTAAAAATGAAACTGGCAGGGAAGGGGTTAATTTTATTGGAGAGGGAGGGGTTAATGTATGCCTGGTGCTTACTGACATGTGTGGGGGGAGGTGACTGAGTGACACAGGGACAGATCGCATGTTCAGCTATGCTGCAATCTGACCCTGCCTGTCACTTAGGAGATCCGCCCGCTTGTGTTTACACAAGCGGGCGGATCTCCTCACTCGATTCCCCGACGATCTCCTCACTCAATTCCCCGACGATCGGGGAAGAGCAGCGGCGATCGCCGCTGCTCCTCCCCTGGCCTGACTCCCGCTGTGACTGAATACAGTGGGAGCGAGCCTCCGGCGGCGCGTGCGCGCCGCAGAGAATGGGGGAGTGTCTGGCGACGTAGGTCTACGATAACGAGCCACTTTGCCGCAGTAGAGCTCTAGTGAGCAGACGGCAAGTGGTTAAATGTAAGCCTAAATGTGCTTGCTAACGGTGTGTGTGTGTGGGGGGGGGGCTCTGTGACAGGCACACAGAGATCAGTGGTTCAGCTTAGCTGAGACACATAATCTCACTGTGCCTGTCTGACAGGAGAGCCGCCTGCTTTGTTTACAGAGGCTCTCCTGTCAGTCTCTCTGAAGATCGCGGGAGGCCGACGGCGATCGCACCCGCTCCTTCCGCGGTCTGGCTCCAGCTCTGTCTAATCACAGCGGCGGCGCGAGACCGCGTGCACACGATCACATAGATCTACGGGATTATGCGCAGCCAAGCCACCCTGCCGCAGTAAATCTGTGTGTGGGGGGGCGGTCGGCAAGTGGTTAAACAAATCAGTCCCTTGGAAAAGAGCGAACAACAAAAACCGCCAAAGTAAACTTTTTCTTCGAGGCGCTGTTTTGTCTAACATATGCTCTGCGAATCAATGATTTCTGCTCATTTCCTATTTTGCGTTGTTTTATATGCAGCTGATTTTTACTCCCAGCAGCACGGCGCGGTTTTGTATTTCATGCACGGTATCCTTTATCAATTACTTCTCGCAGCTGTATCTCCGGCATTTCCAAAAGTCTCATTTATTTTCAGTCTGGGTTATTGCAACAAAAAAAAGAGAGAGGCGGATTAATCTACCCATTATCAGAGTTTGGGACGGAGTGACCTCAGTCATTCGTCAAGGTCGATGTCTGCTGTGTACACGGCGGGGGGGAGGGGGCAGCGGACTCCCGACTCGAGGGGCGCCCCAGATATGCCGACTCCAGGACCTTCTGCTCTAGACAAGGCATAGAACTCTTTAGGCGTGATAAATAATGTATTTAATTATTTATTCACAGCTTTCCGAAAAATTTTAGAACTGAAGATAAATTGTGCCGCGCGTTTTCCTATTCACCCTGCAAAGAGAGTGAAAGGGATTAGGAATCAGAGGTACGGATTTAAGGGTAAGGCCGTCCGAGGATTGGTCTGGCGACAGAAGGGTGAGAGGGCTGTCAATGGCCGCAGACTATTACTCATCCCTTACATCGACGGGGGAAGTTGGTTGTTCACCGAGGACATGATCTGAATCCTAAAAGGACTAGCTTTAAAATGAATGTTTCATCTTTTTAAAGGGCCAGTCCACCCAAAAGTGATGTTTTAACCACTTCTGGACCGGAAGGGTTTGCCCCCTTAAAGCGGCAGTATACTCCGCTTTTTAACCGCTTTGCGACTGCCCGCCGCAGGCAGCCTTTCCTGGGCAAACCGACGTAGCTATACATCAGTTGCGAGCAGGAAGCTAGGGGGCGAGCGTGCGCCGCCAGCGGCGCGCGCCCGCCCCTGCTCGTCAGCGAGGAAGCTGATGCAGCGGGCAGGCGGCTCTGATTGCCGACTGACACCCGCAATCGTTCCCTGCTGAGAGAGAAGAGCGGTCGGCTATACATCAGCGGTAGCTATACATCAGTTGCGAGCAGGAAGCTAGGGGGCGAGCGTGCGCCGCCAGCGGCGCGCGCCCGCCCCTGCTCGTCAGCGAGGAAGCTGATGCAGCGGGCAGGCGGCTCTGATTGCCGACTGACACCCGCAATCGTTCCCCGCTGAGAGAGAAGAGCGGTCGGCTGTTGTAAACACAGCTGACTGTTCTTCTCCCTGGAACGATCACAGAACGCCTGTGATCCTTCTATATAGGATCACATGTCTCTATGGTCATTCCAGAAGCCACGCCCCCCACAGTTAGAATCACTCCTCTAGGCTCACATTTAACCCCTTGATCACCCACAGGGCCTGTCATCCTCCTATATAGGATCATATGTCTCTGTGATCATTTCAGAGAGAACAACAGCTTTCAGAGTTTACAGCAGCTGACCAGTGTTCTTTCAGCGGGGAGCAATCATGGCCCTGTGGATCGGCATCCCCGCTGCCTAGTGGGGGATGGGAGCGTGCCGCCGGTAGCCAGTGCTGTATCTTGGCCTAGGCCGACAAGGCCCAGGCCTAGAGCGGCACTTTGTATGGGTGCAGCAAAAAAGATGCACCCCACACGAAAAAAAAAAAAAACAGCTTCCTTCTGGCTCCCGAATGAAAAGGGTCCCCGCCGGTTTGCGCTACACTTTTAGTATAGTGCCAGTCTTATGGGGTGAATTTGGCTGGAGGGCAGGGTCCAGGAGGCAAATAAGTCTGGCACCCCCATAAAGCGGTCACACTGCTACCTGTTGGTATGATAATACCGACCGGTGAGGACAATCGGACAGACCGCATGCCACCAACCACACCTAATACAAATGGCCCGACGCCCGCCAATGCTAATAAGTGTGGCACTGCAGCCTAATGCTCCGCCCACCCTCCTCCGCCCCCAGGTATGGAAGACATCATGTCAATAATATCATTTCATTTCTTTAGACATTCTTGTCCTTGAGCGAGCATACTGAATTGCATCATATACAATTAAGACTTTTAATTCCTTCTGTAATGAATTGTATTGTAACTGTATTGTCTTCCCCACACTGTAAAGCGCTGCGCAAACTGCTGGCGCTATATAAATCCTGTATAATAATAATAATAATAATATGATGGCAATAATATTTTGGACCTGCTCACCTCATACAGTATGTGCTATCGCAATATGTCACTGGACTAGTAAGATTAGTCCTTTCTTATAAGATATTTGGACTTGTGTTTGCTGTCACTGATTATTTCACTTATTTATATAATGACTCCGGACTTCCTACTCATTATACAAATAAGTGAAATAATTTGATGATTACAATCAGTGGCAGCAAACACAAGTCCAAATATGCTAAAAGAAAGGAGTAATCTTACTAATCCAGTGATATAAGGCTGTACTAATGGGCACCGATAAGGCTGCACTGATTGCCACTGATGAGGTGGCCCTGATAAGCTTCAATGATGGGGCTACACTGATAAGGTAGCACTAGTATGCTGTACTGATAGGCGCTAATAGGCTGCACTGATGGGCACTAATATGCTGCTCTGATTTCCACTGATGTGGCGGCAATGGTGGGTGCTGATAAACTGTACTGATGGGCACTAATGAGGCTGCACTGATAAGGCAGCACTGATATGATGCACTGATGGGCACTGATAAGGCTGCACTGATGGACATGAGGTGGCACTGATAAGCTTCACTGATGGGGCTGCACTGATATGCTGCCCTGATGGGCACTGATATTTTACACTGATGGGCACTAATAGACTGCACTGATGGCCACTGATGAGGCTGCACTGATGGCCACTGATGAGGTGGCACTGATAAGCAGCACTGATGTGGCTGCACTGATAAGGCAGCACTTATGGGCACTGATTTGATGCACTGATAAACTGCACTAATGGGCACTGATAGGCTGCACTAGTGGCCACTGATGGGGCTGTACTGATGGCCACTAATGAGGCTGCACTGATATGCTGCAATGATGAGGCTGAACTTATAGGAACTGATGAAGCTACACTGATGGGCACTGACAGACTGTGGTTGTGGTCTGTGGTTTGCAGATGACAGGGCGGGTCATAAACAGAAAGGGGTGTGACCTTTATAGGAAGGGGTGGGACGTATTTAAATTAGGGGGTGCACAAGTTTAGTCAAGCCTAGGGCAGCACAAAACCTAAATACACCACTGCCGGTGGCGCGCACTCGCCCCCAGCACCACTCCACTGTTATTGTAATAATGACACTGGCAGTGAAGGGGTTAACACCAGGGGGGATCAAAGGGTTCAATGTGTACCTAGGGGTGATTCTAACTGTGTGATCTTTAAGTGGTTAATATCCGGGTGGAGGCTGGTGGACTGAGTAACTCTTTGCCCTCCAATAGTGTGGACTCTACCTACTCCCAAAGTCCAATAAGAAAAAAAAGAAAAAGAAAAAAAAAAGAAAAGTTAAATAAATAAATATAATAAAATAAATAGTAATATTAAATAAAATACAATAAAATGCATAGTGATATAAAATAAAATACAAAAAAAATGTTCTAGTAATAATTCATGGTGCAGGCCTGGGAACTCGAATACAAAAATATCATAAACAAAATCCCTGAGAGGTGAGACAGACTATGAGCTGGATGTATTCTCTAATATCTATTAAAATGGAAATCATTTTAATGGATGGACTGACCTTTCAGAAATTAATAGATATTACTGTAAAGGTCATCTAATGAATAGAAGCTTGTATGACAGTGTGTGTCTTGTCAATGGAGGAGGAGGAAGCAGTGCTGGATCGGTAATCTGTATATAGGGTGACAGTGTGTGTCTTGTCAGATAGCGGAGGAGGAAGCAGTGCTGGATCAGTAATCCGTATAGAAGGTGACAGTGTGTGTCCTGTCAGATAGCGGAGGAGGAAGCAGTGTTTGATCAATATTCTGTGTATAAGGTGACAGTGTATCTTGTCAGATAGTGGAGGAGGAGGAAGCGGTGCTGGATCAGTAATCTGTATACAAGGAGACAGTGTGTGTCTTCTCAGATAATGGAGGACGAAGCAGTGCTGGATCAGTAATCTCTTCCTCTGTAATCTGTATATAAGGTGACAATGTGTATCTTGTCAGATAGTGGAGGAGGAAGCAGTGCTGGATCAGAGGAAGAGAACTTTCCCGTAACATGCTAGTCTGATGTAGGGATGAGTTTCGAGTTGAATGTAAGTTCGAACAAATGGGCTTCTTCTCTGGAACTTTGAGTTCCCGTATTATCATGGACTCTGACCTCTGATTCCAATAAAACAACTTGCTGCTGGCCAGAGGATTCAAACCCACAACCATCTCAATTGCAAGCCTGGTATTCTACCAACTACGCCACCGTAAAGCCTGCTTAGGCTGCAAACACTCTCCCTAACTTCTATCTCATCCACTGTGTGTGTGAGATAGAAGTTAGTTAGTTAGGCAGGGAGAGCGTGCTCAGTCCAACCCTGCTTGACAGTGGCATAGGTGGTAGAATACCAGGCTTGCAATTGTGATATTGTAGGTTCAATTCCCTTGGCCAGCGGGTTATTTATAAGTGGAATTCTATGGTTAATAATACATTGCTGGTAGGGAGAGAGATTTTTACAGTTTGTTTAGATCAGGTAGTGCAGTGTATACCACAAAGTTTTATTTATATATATATATATATATATATATATATATATATATATATATGTATATGTATATATATATATATATATATATATATATATATATATATATATATATATATATATTGCGACTGTGTTCACCGTCTCTGGGAGTGAGGACAGGTACTTGGGGGACGCTGAGAAAATGGTTTGGGTGGCTTCAGATGGGACAGTAATATTTGTCAGTGATATCTCTCAGGAAATGTATGAAGTTTAATGGTTTGACTTTTCAGATTGCTAGAATATTGCAGGTGTGTCTAATAGACCCTGGCTAGATAGTGAGATGGGGTGGGGTTTGTTATTGGTAAGTGCCTGTATTCCATTTTTTTATTGTTTCTGTCTGCCTTAATATAAGGTATCCTGTCTCTTATTGGGGGAATCTGCTCCAAGGGATTGCTATGCTTTTCATACTCCTTCGAATAATCACTAAGCTCTTGTAAGAGCTTGTTCCTGTTCCTGCTTCACTCTCTGGGGAAAGAGAGGTTCACCCACTGGAACCTGGAGCCTTGTCCTAGGTCCAGGATGGGTAGGAGACGGCGAGAACCCAACTAAGCTGCGGCGGTTCGTGGGGTCTGAGGTGTTTATGGTGTCTGGAGGAGTGATAGCAGCCCTCGGGAAGCACTAGGAGCATCCGTCAACGGAGCTATCCAGTCGGGGTGCTGGTTGATCAGTTATATATATATATATATATATATATATATATATATATATATATAGGCACTTCAGTTTATATCAGTTTATGTCAGTATTGCTGAAAAAAACATTGCGCCAAAACAAAAAAAACAAAAAACGGTGTGGGGTTCCGCCTAAAATCCATACCAGACCCTTATCCGAGCACACAGCCTGGCTTGCCAGGATGGGGGTGGGGGCGAGCGAGCGCCCCCTCCTGAACCATACCAGGCCAAATGCCCTCAACATGGGGGGTGGGTGCTTTGGGGCAGCCCCCCCACCCCAAAGCACTTTGCCCCCATGTTGATGGGGACAGGAGTCTCTTCCAGACAACCCTGGGCTGTGGTTGTGAGGGTCTGCGGGGGGAGGCTTATCGGAATCTGGAAGCCCCCTTTAACAAGAAGGCCCCCAGATACTGCCCCCCCCCCCATCGTAACCCTACCCATTCACCAAAAACTGTACAAAAAAAATGAAGACGAAAGCTAGTTTTGGATAAGTCCTTTATTAAAAAATAAAACTAAGAAAATAGTGCTTATCCAAAACTGGCTTTTGTCTTTATTTCTTTTGTACACTTTTTTGGTGAATGGGTAGGGGTATGATGTACCCAATATCTATTCACATGGGGGGTGGGATCTGGGGGCCCCCTTGTTAAAGGGGGCTTCCAGATTTTGATAAACCTCCCCCCACAGTCCCCCACAACCACAAGACAGGGTTGTGGGGAAGAGACCCTGTCCCCATCAACATATACAAACAAGAGAAATTGGCCCGCGGGACTTTGTATGAGGTACGTGTTTGGTGGCTGGAAAGCAATGAAGTACACAATCGATGAATAAAGCAATATTTGATTTTATTGCATAATATACACAGGTTGTAGAGATAAAAATAGTAACATGTGCTCAATGGCACATGATGTAGCTCAATGGCTATAATATGGATGATATACAACACAAGCAATATTACATCACATATTGGCAAACATCTTGGTGTAACCACTCAGTTTCAAACATAGCATGAATAGTATACTGAGATGACATAACAGTAGAATATATAACATTGTGAACTGACGCGTTTCGGGAGCAACATCTCCCTTCTTCAGAGATCAATATATTCGAGGTATATCTATAAAAGAACAATGTTGTTGAGGTATGCAGTAATACTAAAATTTTTTGGTTAAAAAATTCAATCAAATAATGAGAACTCAATGGAGTACTAAATACTCACAAATCAATGAAACTTAAATGGAGAAATTGGACTCCTGTGTGGCAGCGGCGTGTCATGTCTGACCCGGGAGCTGAAGGGTCCCAATATGATAGCAACCAGAGAAGGGGGTCCATGGTAGGTAGGTGATGAATGTGCAAGTAAGATATTGCTACCAATTGTAATTGACATACATAATGTATGTAAGGTAGGAAGGGCTGATGTGAAAGAAGTAGAGATCCCAAATTAGTGGAATGAGAGTGAGCTGGAGAGAGGGAATTGAGAAGGGGAATAGGAAGAAACCAAAAAGTGAATGGCGAAGAATAAGTGACGGTGTGTCATGGCAAGGTCCAGAATGGGAGAAAGAATGAAGTAAGATCATGGGTGGAAGAGTGGAAATGCTGACCCAGGGAGAGTGAGTGTGAGGCGAAGGTGAACCAGAAGAAGAATAGTGGGGAAATGCCCCGGTGACTAACCTACCAAGTTGATCCGAAGCTGGCAGCCAAAATGGGACCCTAGCGTCATGCAACGGGTAAGAGGAGATCAAACAGAGCTGCGGCATCTGTGATCTCGTGGATCCCGTTGATGTAAAGGCATGCAAGCAGCGCGGTGACGTCAGCACATGTTACTATTTTTATCTCTACAACCTGTGTATATTATGCAATAAAATCAAATATTGCTTTTTTCATCGATTGTGTACTTCATTGCTTTCCAGCCACCAAGCACGTACCTCATACAAAGTCCCGCGGGCCAATTTCTCTTGTTTGTATATGTATTTTGGGATGGAGGAGTGTTTCGGTGGGAACCAGACCATTGCCCCCTTTTTTGTCCCCATCAACATGCCCCAAAGCACCCCCCCCCCCCGTGTTGAGGGCATGTGGCCTGGTATGGTTCAGGAGGGGAGGGTGCTCGCTCGCCCCCACCCCCATCCTGGCTAGCCAGGCTGTGTGCTCGCATAAGGGTCTGGTATGAATTTTAGGGGGAACCCCACACCATTTGTTTTTAATTTTGGCATGGGGTTCTCCTTAAAATCCATACCAGACCCGAGGGGCCTGTTATGGACTGGGGGGGGGGGAGACCCCACGCAGTTTTTTTCATTTTTTTATCTGTATTGCCGGGAGCCGACAATACATTCCAGCCGCAAGCAAGTTTAAATTACATTTTTTTCTTTAGAAATGTCAGTATTGCTGCAGCAGGCTCCATACATCGTACAGATGTGCCACTTTACAGGTACATTAAGGGGGCCCCCCCAGGCATGATATTTAAAGGAATTTTTCATTTTTAATGTTTCACTTTAAAAATCACTGCTTCTGTAAAAACGATTGTTTTAAAAAAATTTTTTTTGCATTTTTGCATTGATTCATGTCTCCCAGGGCAGTACCCGGACCCCTATACACTTTTTTGGGCCAATAACTTGCATTTAAGCCTTTAAAATTAGGACTTTTGATTTTTCATGTTCGTATCCTATAGACTTTAATGTCGTTTGCATGTTCACTAGAACATTTTACCTGTTTGAGATGTTCTGGTGCGAACCGTACAGGGGGGTGTTCGGCTCATCACTAGTCTGATGTGGTCAGCACTGTATGAACTTCTATGCCCAGGGATGTCCTCTCCACCTGATGCACTGACTGTAGTTCCTCGTTGTACTGCCTCCCCCCCCCCCACCCCCCCTTCATCTTCTAGGTGTTGGCACCCTCAGACTGTCATCAATAACATTCCATTGTAGAAGACGGAAACAAAAAGACAAAAAAAGTGACAAAAAAGGCAACGAAAGAAGATTTCCCGAGCGATGGAACTTCTCCTGACCTCAGCAGAACCGTCTCCATCAACTCAAAGGGAAGATATGAATTAGAAGATGAAGTATTTGTTCTGCTACATTTAATCGTCACAACAACAACAACTACCATCTGCTATAATCAAATCCCGCATTAAACCCCGCCGCCGCTCCTCGCCGAGTCACCTTTCCTTCCACAATCCCACTTCCCGTCTCTCCTCGCCTTCCAAACTTTCCTTTTTTTTTTTTTCTTCTTTTTAATAACCATAAAATTGATGCAGAAAAGGAAAAATGAAGCGTGTCAGCGACAAGATGAAGGTGATCCCGAGTTTTATGAGAAAAAGATCATTTGGAATAATTTTAAATGAAAACTATTCTTATGATGTTTTTTTGTACAACATAATTCAATTTACCACGTTAATGTTTTGCGAAGATACTAAAACGTTTTAAAGCATTTTTTTTTTTTCTGAATGGTTTTATAAGATTTTTCAATTTCGATTCGCAAGCAACCAGCTGAGGGCTGTAAAAAAAAAATGGACGGTTTGGCACAATTATGGTGTATAAAGTTTGTAGCGTCTTCCTGAAACAATTCTTTATTTGCTAACAAATATATATTTTTTATTATTATTATGTATTTTTTTGTTTGTTCCGCTATGTTTAGATATGCGCAAGGCCATTGAGAAGGCAGCAGCACCGGTCCTCCTGTACCTGGCCAGCAGGGGAATCAGATGCAGGCAGGAGAGGGGATGATCAGTGCTGCTGGAGGGCAAATACAAAAACCAATCCCCATTGGCTAACAAATTATTTTTTATACTGTGATTATGGGTTTTTATTTTTGTTAGGCTTCGTTTAGACATGTGCAGGGCCACTGAGAAGGTGGCAGCACTGGTCCTCCTGTACCGGGCCATCAGAGGAATTAGATGCAGGCAGGAGAGGGGATGATCAGTGTTGCGGGAGGGCAAATACAGGAACCAATCCCCATTGGCTAACGAATAAATCTTTTAACTATTATGGGTTATTTTGTTTGTTAGGCTAAGTTTAGATATTCGCAGGGCCTTTAAGAAGGCAGTAGCACCGGTCCTGCTGTACTGGGCCAGCAGGGTGAGCCAGGCAGCAGGGGAATCAGGTGTAGGCAGGAGAGGAGATGATCGGTGCTGCGGGAGAGCAAATACAAAAACCAATCCCCATTGGCCAATGGCAAATTATTTTTTTTTTATTATGATTATGTTTTTTTTTTTTGTTTATTAGGCTACGTTTAGACATGCGCAGGGCCATCACGAAGGCAGTAGCACCGGTCCTCCTGTACTGGGCTATCAGAGGAATCAGATATAGGCAGGAGAGGGGATGATTAGTGCTGCGGGGTGGGCAAATACAAAAACCAATCCCCTTTGGCTAACAAATTATATTTTTTTTTTACTATGATTATGGGTTTTTTTTTGTTTGTTAGGGTAATTTTAGACATGCGCTGGGCCCTTGAGAAGGCAGCAGCACCGGTCCTCTTGTACTGGGCTATCAGAGGAATCAGATATAGGCAGGAGAGAGGATGATCAGTGCTGTGGGAGAGCAAATACAAAAACAATCCCCATTGGCTAACAATTTTTTTTTTTTTTTTTTTTACTACGATTATGTTTTTTTTTTTGTTTGTTAGGCTACGTTTAGACATGCGCAGGGCCATTGAGAAGGTGGAGGCACCGGTCCTCCTGTACCGGGCCATCAGAGGAATCAGATGCAGGCAGGAGAGGGGATGATCAGTGCTGCGGGAGGGCAAATACAGGAACCAATTGGCTAAAAAAATACATTTTTAACTATTAGTGTTTTCTTTGTTTGTTAGGCTAAGTTTAGACATGTGCATGGCCTTTAAGAAGGCAGTAGCACCGGTCCTCCTGTACTGGGCCAGCAGGGTGAGCCAGGCAGCAGAGGAATCAGGTGTAGGCAGGAGAGGAGATGATCAGTGCTGCGGGAGAGCAAATACAAAAACCAATCCCCATTGGCTAACATTTTTTTTTTTTTTACTATGATTATGTTTTTTTTTTGTTTGTTAAGCTATATTTAGACATGCGCAGGGCCTTTAGAAAGGAGATAGCACCGGTCCTCTTGTACCGTTCCATCAGAGGAATCAGATGCAGGCAGGAGAGATGATGATCAGTGTTGCGGGAGAGCAAATACAAAAACCAATCCCTTCTGGCTAACAAATGATTTTTATTTTTACTATGATTATGTTTTTTTTTTTTTTTTTTTTGTTAGGCTAAGTTTAGATATGTGCAGGGCCCTAGATGAAGCAGATTACCCCATTATTTTGTTCAGGTCTGCTTGTAAGGTTACCACATCCTGCATAGAAGATATTGGCCTGCTTAGCCTAGTATCGTCCGCAAATACCGAGATTGTGCTGGATATTTCCCTCCTCTAGGTCATTTTTGAATAAATTAAACAGTCCATGCATTGTTCTCACAACTGCAGTCCATATCGCCTGAGATACTTAGAGCTAACAGGTAAATCCTAAGTCAGGGAAGGGTCACAAGGATCTCTGATGCAAGGAGATTCTTCCTTCTGGAATTGAGATGAGAAGAAGCTATTGAGCAACTCACCAGGTCAACAAATGATAACTTGGGGTAATAAATAGAAGCACAATATAAGCCTGCCTTGGTGTTCCTCAGAGTCACCCCAGGTGAGTGCTCATAGGGCTCCTTCAAACATCTCATGTGTTGTTCTCACAGCTTCAGTAGATATTGTCTGAGATTCTGAAAGCTAACCAGTAAGTACTGAGTCAAAAAAGGGTCACAAGGGTCTCTGATGCCAGGATCATCTTCCTATAGGAACGGAGATGAGAAAAAGCAACTTTCATTTAGCAACTCAACAGGCTAGCCAATGCTGACTGAGGGTAATAACTGGAATATAAGTCTGCCTTGATTTTCCTCAGAGTCACCCCAAGTTAGTGCACATAGGGCTCCTTCAAACATCACATACAGTACATTGTTCTCACAGTTGCAGTTAATGTTGCAGAGATCGTGAGAGGTAAGAGGTAAGTCCAGAGTCAGGGAAGGACCTCTGATGGCAGGAATGTCTTCTTTCAGGAGCAGAGATGAGAAGAAGCTACCCTTATTGAGCAACTCAACAGACCAATCAATGCTGACTAGGGGTAAAAAGTAGGAGTATAATATAAGTCTGCCATAGTTTTCCTCACAGTCACCCCAAGATAGTGCACATAGGGCTCCTTCAAACATTCCATGCATTGTTCTCACAGTTACTGTAGATATTGTCTGAGATCCTGAAAGCTAACAGGTAAGTCAAAGAAGGGTCATAAGAGTCTCTGATGCTGTGAGGGTCTTCCTTCAGGAAAAGAGAATTTAACAACTCAACAGGATAAACAATGCTGACTCGGGGTAATAAGTGGAAGCACAATATACCGTAAGTCTGCCTTGGTGTTCCTCAGAGTTACCTCAAGTCAGCGCACATAGGGCTCCTTCAAACATCCCATACATTGATCTTGCAGTTGCAGTAAATGTTGCTGAGATCATGGGAGGTAAGAGGTAAGTCCAGAGTCAGGGAAGGGTCTCTGATGCCAGTAGCATCTTCCTTCAGGAACAGAGATGAGTGGAAGCTACCCTCATTGAACAACTCAACAGGCCAACCAATGCTGACTTGGGGTAATACATAGAAACACAATACAAGTCTGCCTTGGTGTTCCTGAGAATCAATCCAACTCATTGCATGTAGAGTTCCTTTAAACATCCCATAAATTGATCTTACAACAGCAGTAAATGTTGTCTGATGTCTTGTGAGGTAAGGGAAGGGTCACAAAGGTCTCTGATGCCAGGAGTATCTTCCTTCAGGAGCAGAAATGAGTTGAAGCTACCCTCATTGAGCAACTTAACAGGCCAACCAGTGCTGACTTGGGGTAATACATAGGAGTACAATATAAGTTTGCCTTGGTGTTCCTCAGAGTCACTTCCAAGTCAGTGCACATAGGGCTCTTTCAAACAACCCATGTTTCAGTTACATCAATGTATGATATAATTAAATGTGTTATCCTGTTTTTAAAGATTTTCTCCATGTTAATCCAGACAATTGAGTGCACATTCCGCATGAAGAAATACGGAAGATGGACAGAGATAACGTATGGAGAATTATGCATTTGTAGCAATAATTTAAAGCTAAACTCTGGGACTAAGACAATTTCTACCCTTGCAGTGCCCCCCCCCCCGCACTGCAAGAGTTAAATGCTCTAGTCTAGGGGAGCATGACAAGGTGCATTACTTGCCTTATCCCTGGCTCCAGGAGACTTTAGTGCTGTTCTCAAGCTCCAGACTGTGAGTGGTCCCTAGTTGGCATCATGTTTAGTTCAGGGCAATTAACCTGGCATTGAACATCAGGAGCTGAGCATGCATTTATGGATCGAGGTCTCAAGAAGTACAACAAATACCCATTGATCTTGCCTAGAGTGCAGACAGAACTGTCCTGTGCCTTCTTATACTTTCTGTGTTACCTCACAGGGTCTGTTCAGCCTTCCTAGTTCTTATCTTGGACTACAGAATGGATTTTTGTTGTAGAGAACTGTCAATAGGAGTGTCATGGTCAGGCTCAGAGACCAGTAGCTATAGCAGTAGAGAGGCTCCCACCGACCAGCAGGATAAGTTCAGGCTTTGGAGACCAGTAGCTATAGCAGTAGAGAGGCTCCCACAGACCAGCAGGATGCTATGCAGCAGGTCATCCTGCCCAATGTCACGGGTTTAACCGAGGCATGGGGGTCTAAGCACTAACTGGCATTCACCAGAGCTCCTGATGGTGGAGATGGATTTTTTCTACATGTTAGTACCAAGTCTCGGTCCGACTTACAAACAAATTCAACTTAAGAACAAACCTAGAGACCCTATCTTGTTTTTAACCCGGGGACCGCCTGTAACAGGTTGGAACTTGGGATCAAGCAGAAGCGTAGCCAATAAACAAGCCAAAGGTTGGTAACAAGTGGTTACAGGTTGGCATCATAAAAAGTGCAGTTGAGGAACCAGCCGAAGGTTGGTAACAAATGGTAGTGGAGATAGGAACGCAGAAAGAGTGAGATATTGGCTGAAGAGAGCACAATAATCTGGCAAACAGGAAGTGCAAAGGCATTGCTAAAATAGGAAGTTCATGGGAAGAGCAAAGAGTTCAAGGTTTTTTTTTAAATCAGAAATAGTGTTTCCTAAACTGAAGCAAGTATACATAACAGATACAACCAGAAAAAGGAAATATTGCTGTCTATAAGATTCCATGTCAAGCAAGAATAGTATATAGTACATTATAACGAGCACATTCAAATCGCAATCCTGTACAGTAGGCACATCTATAAGCTAGGCATAGAAAATCAAAAAAATCAAAATTGAGCAGGCTATAGAATATTTATAAAAAATACAATGAAATGTAAATTAGCCTGGCCATTACCAATTCCGTAGGAGCAAGGCCAACCAATCATCCCATATCGGATCAAACTTGCTAGGGCTCCCTCTATGCTAGAAAATTATTTTCTCCAGTTTGGGTATAGCCCAATTTACATACCCATTTTTTGTGAGTGGGGGCTCTGTCTGATTTCCACAATTGCAGATTGAGTCTACGGGGCTGGAATAGGACTCTATGGAGGCTATCAGATGAAATTCCGTTAACTAAAGGTCATCCGGGATACCCAAAATACACCTGATTGGTTCAAGGGGAACTGTATTATGTAATACAGTGTTCATTGTATTAGTCACTGCCACCCAGTAAAGATGTAGCTTGGGACATCTCCACAGTGGATGTATAAGGTCCCCAGCCACAGAAGCACACCTAGCACAAAGAGGGGTCTGTAGGGTACCCATGCGGTGAAATTTCAAAGGGGCGTAGTGAACCCAGAGCACAATAAAGAGTTCAAGGTTTAAAAGAGAAACAAGCTTCAAGGCAAGATCATTCAAGAAATTGTTCAGCAACACAGGTGGCTCAGCAAGAAGAGACATCAACAGACACAGAAAAGGTCCCAGGTCCGGACAGAGAAGGTTTGAAATGTTTAGCAAAAGACCCCGGGTAGGGCTGAAACCATTCATTCCACAAAATGACTGTGTTGAGTGCAGATCTACAGATAGTGTGCTTATATTGCAGAGATGTAACATACTTTTTTTTTTTTTTTCAATTTTGCCTTGGGATACGCTTTTATCATCCACAAGAAGTCAGTCTGATTAGCTATTCTTATAACAATGCGAATCAAGCCTGCTTATGAAAAGAGCCGAAATGAATACAAAATACATAGTTCATGTTATCACTTTCTCAAAAGACTCAGCAAGGCCAAATACCACTTCTGCCCTAAAGAAAGTTAGAAGAGTGGTGTTGTCAGGGAGGATGGCGGTCTATAAAGTACTCACAGAGAAGTGTGTAATTTACATCATTAATCTTATGGGGACAGAATGAATAGTCATGAGCAGATTTCCATAGTAACTGTCTGGGCTATGGTGCCAAAAACACAGCTCTCTCCGAAACGCCATATTTGCACTGCCAAGAGCCACTATCGTAACTGTCCTGTCCCTCTGAAATCTCTAAAAATTTCCATCCATAACTTTTTTGTAAGGACAGTTTCAATTAGCCGCAACAAGGGGGGTTCACTCTTATCACTGGGCTTTCCATTGGTTTTTCACCATGCAGTAAAAAAAGTGAATCAGACATGCATATAATAAATACAATACATCAAGACTAAGCAGGATGTTTACAGTGCTTCTGTTCAGGAATGCAGCCTGCTGTCCCCTGTCCTCGGCTCAGCTGACCCCTATCCTCTGCCAAGCTGAACCTTGTCTTTTGCCCTGATGACCCCTGCCCTCCACCCTGCTGACCTTTGTTCTTGGCTCAGCTGACCCCTGTCTTCTGTCATGCTGACCCCTGTCCTCCATCCTGCTGACACCTGTACTTGGCTGAGCTCATCCCTATCTTCAGCCCTGCTGACCCCTGTCCTCTGCTCTGCTGACCCTTGTCTTCAGCCCTGCTGACCCCTGTCCGCTGCACTGCTGACCTTGTCTTCAGCCCTGCTGACCCCTGGCTTCTGCCCTGCTGACCCTTGTCTTCAGCCCTTCTGACCCCTGTCCTCTGCTCTGCTGCTCCCCGTCTTCTGCCCTGCTGACCCCTGTCTTCTGTCATGCTGACCCCTGTCCTCCATCCTGCTGACACCTGTACTTGGCTCAGCTCATCCCTATCTTCAGCCCTGCTGACCCCTGTCCTCTGCCCTGCTGACCCTTGTCTTCAGCCCTGCTGACCCCTGTCCTCTGCCCTGCTGACCCCCGTCTTCTGCCCTGCTGACCTTTGTCTTCCGCCCTGCTGACCTCTGTTCTCTGCACTGCTGACCCTTGTCTTCAGCCCTGCTGACCCCTGTCCTTTGCACTGCTGACCCTTGTCCTCTGCCCTGCTAACCTTTTATCTTCTACCCTCCTGACCCTAGTCTACTGCCCTGGTGACCCCTGGCTTTTGCCCTGCTGATCCCTTTCCTCTGCCCTACTGATCCCCTGTACTCTGCCTTACCAATTCCTGTGGACTCTACTGCTGACCTCCCATCCTTTTGCCCTTTTGACCCCTGCACACTGTCCTAAAATGAATAGCCCTGGTACACTGCCCTACAAACAGCTGTCCCTATCCTCCGCCCTGCTGACCCCCTGTACACTGCCCTGCTGACCTCCCATACTCTGCCCCACTAACATTTTTTACTGCACCCCCACATCAGACAGGTAGATCTGGCCTGGATGCAACCACTTATCACATGATTCTGCAGTGCAGACTTCTACTCGTGCCACAGTATAAAGCAGGCTGATGGTGGTTCTGAGAATGGGAAAAACTTGGACTGCCATGTCACAGTCAGTGATTCAATGTGCAGGCATTCCCCCCTTCTGAGTCCTCTCGTCTGCACCTCTTCCCACCTCTAAGCTCCATCTCTTGGTTCCACTCCCTTCCCACCTCCCAGTACTGCCCCTTTTAGAGAACAGAGTATCATTTTTTGAATTGGAATTGGAATGGAATTTGCTAATAAAAGGCTGTAAAATAGTTCCCCTGCAGCTAGCAACAATAGACCCTCTAAGCAATAATAGAGCTCCCCAGCAACAATATATCCCTCTAATCAACTATAGATTCCCCAGCAACAATAGATCCACTACAGCAACAATAGACCCCCCCCCCCACCAGCAACACTAGATCCCCCAGGAGCCAGCATTAATAAACTCACCAGCAGACAGCAACAATAGGCCCCTCCCTCAACAGTAGATCTCTCCCATCAACAATATATCCCACCAGAAACAATATATCCCCCTGCCAGCAGATCCCTCCAAAAACAATTAATTTCTCAGCAGCCAGCAACAATAGACCTTTCAGCACACCCCAGAACCCCTTGGCATTATATTCATTCAGTGTAGGAGGTGCTGCATTCCCCCACGTTCCCGCTGGAAAAAAAGCCCTGTCTGCAGCTATGGGGATTTGACACCTAGGGTATGAAGCTTAATTTAACTGCTTAGCAACCGACTCACGTAAATATACTGCGGCAGGGCGGCCGCTCTGTGCCAGATCACGTACCTAGTACTATATATATATATATATATATATATATATATATATATATATACACTGTATATAAATATATATATATACAGTATCTCACAAAAGTGAGTACACCCCTCCAATTTTTGTAAATATTTTATTATATCTTTTCATGTGACAACACTGAAGAAATGACACTTTGCTACAATGTAAAGTAGTGAGTGTACAGCTTGTATAACAGTGTAAATTTGCTGTCCCCTCAAAATAACTCAACACACAGCCATTAATGTCTAAACCGCTGGCAACAAAAGTGAGTACACCCATAAGTAAAAATGTCCACATTGGGCCCAAATTGGCCATTTTCCCTCCCCGGTGTCATGTGACTCGTTCGTGTTACAAGGTCTCAGGTGTGAATGGGGAGCAGGTGTGTTAAATTTGGTGTTATCGCTCTCACTCTCTCATACTGGTCACTGGAAGCTAAACATGACACCTCATGGCCAAGAACTCTCTGAGGATCTGAAAAAAAGAATTGTTGCTCTACATAAAGATGGCCTAGGCTATAAGAAGACTTGTTTTTTTTTTTGTAAAGGCTACACAACTGCTATATTATGAAACCAGTTAATTCATTTTGAAGAAGAGGGTCTTGAAACGTGTCGGAATGAGAATACCATACCCAAGCTTTTGCTATGATCACTTTTCATTTGTAGCATTTTCTTTGTTACTTTTAATTGATGTTTTATAATATGTAACAATAAAAATGGTATATTTATGAATTAATAGCCTGGATTCCTGTATAATCCCAATCCATAGATATGTTTTCTTTTGCAAAAATGTTTGATGTTTGGTAGGTTAGCCATGGCTTAGCCCCAAATGACTCTAAATTTTGGGTTTCCACTTTAGACCCCTTTTACATAGGCTTTCTGATCAGGTCCCTGTCAGTTTTTCAGGCGGACCTGATCAGACACTCTATGCACCCCTATGGAGCGGTGGATGTCAGCGGTGACATGTCCGCTGACACCCGCTGCTATCCGATCCAATCCTGTCCGTGAAATCCAGACGGTAACCCTATTTTCCATCTGTCTGGAGGATAGGATTGGATGAAAATGGACAGGCGGTCAGTTTTCATCCGATCTCCCATAGAGGAGAGCGGGGGATCTGACAGCTCAGTCTCTGCACAGTAAGTGGAGATGGACCTGTCATCCGCCTGCTCAGCGGGGGGATCAGCAGAACGATCCCCCGCTGAGCAAAACGAAGTCCGCCTGATGGCTGTGTGGAAGGACCCTAACTGTAATTAGGCGCAGGAGGGCAGAAGAGATACAGAACAGATTCTCATTCGTATGATTCACCCCTCCTCGGGGCTAAAAAGAAACATAATGCATCCAGCTGGGAGTAAATAAGAAAACAATGTATTTATTTTATGAATATTGGTTGCTGCGTTTCACTCCCCGTCTATGCAGAGCGTATTCAGATCGAATGCAGAGCCCCACAGCTATTCAGCTCTTGCTTGCCAAGATCTCCCAGGATGCCTTGCCAGTCGGCTTCCGGAGAACAGAGCTGCGGGTAGTAAGTGTTACGGCAAACAAAGTCTCGGAAAAAGTCAATCGCAAAGCGACGGAGATGAAGGTTCATCGCGTCTGCTGGTTAATTAAAGCTGAACTGCAGGCACACATAAAAACAGACGTTATTGCAGTTTTGGAATCCTAAATGTGTTTTGAATTCAGAAGATATAAGTGTTTAAATTTTTCTTCCTATCAGCTTCCTGTAACCGCTCAGGGTTGAAGGGCCAACAGGTAGGAACTTACAATCAAGCCTATTGCATTGTACAGTGCTGTCAGTCTAACATGGCGTATCAGGTCCTAGCTCAAGATTCCAACATATGTATTTTTGTAAAGCTGGCAGGAACTGCAGCCCCCAACCCCCCTAATTTTCCTTATTCCTATTATTCCTAAAAGTGGTTGTAAATCTTGGACATGAAATATGAACAAAGCATATCCCTCTATAGTGTGTACTTGTCTCAATCCAGAGCACTAAGTGTAAATTCTGTCTGCTGCCTCCTTCCTCTGCTATCAGCATGAACCACTTCTGACAAGTTTTTCTGACACCAAGAGAAAAATGGTGACAGGGGAGGGACCTTAAGCACACAGACTGTGATTGGCAGACTCAGCTCTGTTCCTGTGTGCTGTACAACTTTCGTAGGAGGACGTGTATCACCTGAGGCCAGTCACTTCACTGGGTATGTAAGGGTTTAGCCAGCCAGTGAGAGATCCGCTGACCGCTGACAGCCACTGCGCATGCCGTCATATGACGTCATGCCGCTCACATCCGGCGGCCGTGGCTAGCTTAACTTTGCATACCCTGCAGGGCGGGCCGGCGGTCGCGTATACAGAGGGGGCCCCAGGATCATGTCTCAAAGCGGCCCCAGGGCCGGCGGCCTACCGGGAAATTTCCCGGTATCCAGGTAGGCCAGTCCGACCCTGGTTTACAACCACTTTAACTGTCAGCACTACCCATGCCTGGACTATTGCACTGAACCCTAACACAGATTTTCTAAACTGGGGTGCCCTTTGGGTTCTCCTGGAGTGCCGCCAACATGGGAGGCACTTTAGCTTAGATCAGCATTATGCACTGACCTATGGCATGAGCTGGCCACCAGGACCATAACAACCAATGAAAGTCTTAGGCCAGGAGGCACGATGTCCCACCCACACAATGGCAACACATGATACTGATCCGGGGCAGGTGCCATGCAGGCCCCCCTCCTAGCATTCAGGAGAGGATGAAGTGCACCTTGGTCCAGACCTGCTCTGCCTCCTGTCCTCTATTAGAGTAAGGTAGGGTTTAGATGGGAAGAGGGGACTTTATGATGGGTGACCCGGATGTATAGAAGATACTCTAATATGTAGGGGGAGGTTCTGACGTATAGAGGGGCACCCAATGGATAAGGTGGGGGCTTCTAATGTGCTGAGAGGATTTTATGATGTGGGGGTGCAGCAGATGTGATGGGAGACCTCTGATGTGATGGGGGGACTCTGATGTGATGAGGAGACCTCTGATGTTATGGAAGACCTCTGATGTGATGGGGGGGACCTCTGATGTGAGGAGGAGACCTCTGATGTGAAGGGGGGACTCTGATGTGATGAGGAGATCTCTGATGTGATGGGGGGACTCTGATGTGATGAGGAGATCTCTGATGTGATGGGGGGACTCTGATGTGATGAGGAGACCTCTGATGTGATGAGGAGACCTCTGATGCTATGGGAGACCTCTGATGTGACGGTGGACCTCTGAGGTGATGGGGGGGATTTTATTGTGATGGGGGGACCTCTGATGTAATGAAGAGACCTCTGATGTTTTGGGAGACTTATGATGTGATGGGAGACCTCTGTTGTGATTGGGGGGGGGGGGGGACACTGATGTGATCAGGGACTCTAACATCATCCCAGAAGAGGCGCCGATCGGCAGCCTTCTGGGGGCGTAACCCGATCGCAAGTCCTTGCGATTGGACACCCCCACTTTCGGATATCCTGGCTGTGATTGGTCCAGTCTCCAGCCTGGACCAATCATCATCCAGGACATCCGATCCCTGACGTCACAATGGGGGCGGTGCCGGTGCGTGAGTCAGTCACTCACCGTCACCGCCGCTCGGAGGACGAGGGAGAAGCCGCTCTCCTTCCAGCCGCCGCCGCCGCAGAGAGGACGGACTGGATCGAGGAGGGAAGAACCCGCCGCCGCCGCTACCGCCGCCGCCAGGTAAGTGCATTAAATTGAAGGGAGCACGCACGCTGCACTCTGCATTGATTGGGGGACAATGCTGTGGGCACTCTGCATTTATTGGGGTACATTGCTGTGGCACTCTGCATTTATTGGGGTACATTGCTGTGCCACTCTGCATTTATTGGGGTACAATGCTGTGGGCACTCTGCATTGATTGGGGGACAATGCTGTGGGCACTCTGCATTTATTGGGGTACAATGCTGTGGGCACTCTGCATTGATTGGGGGACAATGCTGTGGGCACTCTGCATTTACTGGGGGACAATGCTGTGGGCACTCTGCATTTATTGGGGGACAATGCTGTGGGCACTCTGCATTTATTGGGGTACAATGCTGTGGGCACTCTGCATTTATTGGGGTACAATGCTGTGGCGCTCTGCATTTATTGGGATACAATGCTGTGGCACTCTGCAATCATTGGGGTACAATGCTGTGGGCACTCTGCATTTATTGGGGTACAATGCTGTGGCACTCTGCAATCATTGGGGTACAATTCTGTGGCACTCTGCAATCATTGGGGTACAATTCTGTGGCACTCTGCAATCATTGGGGTACAATGTTGAGGCGCTCTGCATTGATTGGGGGACAATGCTGTGGGCACTCTGCATTTACTGGGGGACAATGCTGTGGGCACTCTGCATTTATTGGGGGACAATGCTGTGGGCACTCTGCATTTATTGGGGTACAGTGCTGTGGCGCTCTGCATTTATTGGGATACAATGCTGTGGCACTCTGCAATCATTGGGGTACAATGCTGTGGGCACTCTGCATTTATTGGGGTACAATGCTGTGGCACTCTGCAATCATTGGGGTACAATTCTGTGGCACTCTGCAATCATTGGGGTACAATTCTGTGGCACTCTGCAATCATTGGGGTACAATGTTGAGGCGCTCTGTATTTATTGGGGTACAATGCTGTGGCGCTCTGCAATCATTGGGGTACAATTCTGTGGCACTCTGTAATCATTGGGGTACAATTCTGTGGCACTCTGCAATCATTGGGGTACAATGCTGTGGGCACTCTGCAATCATTGGGGTACAATGCTGTGGGCACTCTGCATTTATTGGGGTACAATGCTGTGGGCACTCTGCAATCATTGGGGTACAATTCTGTGGCACTCTGCAATCATTGGGGTACAATGCTGTGGCACTCTGCAATCATTGGGGGACAATGCTGTGGGCACTCTGCAATCATTGGGGACAATGCTGTGGCGCTCTGCAGTGATTGGGGACAATGCTGTGGCGCTCTGAATTGAAAGGGGCATGCACGCTGAACTCTGCATTGTGGGGGCACAGCACAGTGTTCATTGCATTGAAGGGGGCACAGCTTCAAAGTCACGCAATTTTTTTTACTGCTTTTTTTGGCGCGAAGCAATACCTATTACATTTTTCTTTTTGCGCCCCCCCAAAAATTTTGAGCACCAGCCACCACTGCCACTGATGGTAACTAAAAGTTACGTCAGGGGTGCTTTGAGATGTTGCATACATTTAATGGGGGGGGGGGGGGCTGCTATGACTGAAAAAGTTTGGGAAATGCTGTCCTAACATATTTAACATTTGCACCTGTACCCAGGCTATCATTATTAATAATGACTGGCGCAACGATTCGTCGAACACTTCCAAAGATCTACAAATTGTAAACCTGAGAATTATGAAGCAGAGGTGCGGAAAATGCAGCAGTCTTCTGCTTTGCAGCACCGGGGCCCATGATACAAATCCCAACCAAGATATCATTCATGCATGAAGTTTGCATGTTCTCCTTGTGCTTGAGTGTGGGTTTCCGATGGGTATTCAGGTGACGGGAGACCTTAGACTGTAAGCTCTTGGAGGCAATGAACTGATGTAAATGCATTACCTAATTTGCCGCTGCTCCCTATATACCTGTATTAAACAAATTTATACATTTTTCCAGAGCTCACCTATAGCTAAGCTGTGGTGCAAGGAAATAAATGATAGGTTAGTTTATGACATTTTGTTACATAATACTTTATGACCTAAAACACTGCTCTCTTATTGCATAAAAGATAATATATCACAAAATGTTTCTCACCCTTCCTGTACGAATTGCCACAGTGAATAGAATTTGCAAATCGTTAATAACAATTGTTACTGATGTAACTGTTGTAAAATACATTGTTTTTTTGTAATTAAATATTGTCTAAATTCAACCTATTGCTGAATATTAAACACTAATTGTTTTATATGTAAAATGTTTTTCTATATATACAGTATATAACAAGATATGAGGCTCTGACGAAGCAGGACAGCCTGCGAAACGCATTGGCCATAGCATAAATTGGATCTCAAGTCCAGAATAACAGCACCCTGGACAACCGCTTTGGTAATTAGCTTTTTTTTTTTTTAAAAACGATTTTTTGGAATTGTATAATATTTTGAATAAAGATATGTGAAAAATGATTTTATAACTATTTGGTCAAGTGGTTATTTAACCCAAGAATGTACATGAAAAGTCCTAAACCTTGTTGTTGCCCCAGGGCTCATGTGTAGTGAACACATTGCACCCATGGATGGTATGCCACTGGGATAGGGCTGTATAAGAGAAGGCTAGGACAGTATAGGGGCAGGTTAGGGCCATATAGGGGCAGGCTAGGGTAGTATATGGACAGGCTAGGGTAGTATGTGGACAGGCTAGGGTAGTATATGGACAGGCTAGGGTAGTATATGGACAGGCTAGGGCAGTATAGGGGCAGGTTAGGGTAGTATATGGACAGGCTAGGGCAGTGTAGGGGCAGGCTAGGATAGTTTAGGGGCAGGCTAGGGTAGTATATATACAGGCTAGGGTAGTATAAGAGCAGGCTAGGGCAGTATAGGGCTGGGCTAGGGTAGTATATATACAGGCTAGGGTAGTATAAGGGCAGGCTAGGGTAGTATATATGCAGGCTAGGGTAGTATAAGAGCAGGCTAGGGTGGTATATATACAGGCTAGGGTAGTATAAGGGCAGGCTAAGGTAGTATAAGGGAAGGCTAGGGCAGTATAGGGGCAGGCTAGGGTAGTATAGGAGTAGGCCGGGGTAGTATAATGGCAAGCTAGGGCTGTATAGTGATTTTTGCACATTACAGGTTATACATTTGACCATCCAGCAGATCAGCAGTCACTACTAGAAAAAACAATGGACACCCTTTGTGTCCCGTCACACAGAACTAACTTATATTACCTCTCTGTGCTCTCTCCCGGGGATCCCAGTGCTCCCACAGTCTTCAGTGCCTAGCCTCACACATGCACCAGAAGAAGACGGGCCGGGCATGAAGCTGGCTGCACCCCCTCCTCCAGTTCCACCCAATAGGAACGCAAGCCTCGGAAGCTGCACCCTTACATCAGCTGCTGGCAAAGTCGGTGGGGAAGGGATCTTTCGTTGCTCTCTGTCTCCTGTGGGTACCCCGTCCCCGGTCCTGAGCTCATCATGTGTGCTCGGGTGTTTAACAGCCAGTATTAGTCTATGTGAAAGCACCCTTGCGCCTGGCAACTATAAGTATGTGTGTTGAGGGCAGCAGGGTGGCCTTTTTACAGGGCAGCGAAGCAGCCTGGGGGGCAGTTGTCACCCTGCCCCCCCCCCCCCCGGCCCAGTCCACACATGGATGATACACAAAAAAAAAAATCTTGGGCGTCAATTTGCCACTCCTCTCAAAGTGCCGCCTAGGTCCAAATGAACCCAGTGGGACCCATTTTCGGGCTGGCCCTGACCCTATGATTCTCCAAAATGTTCATAAAAAGAAAAGCCAAGTGTACCACATATTGTAAAACCATTCTGATAAAACTTTATTAAAAAAGTGCCAAAATACTCACAAATATACAGATGTATAATGCCTATAATCAGGGCCGGGACAAGGAGTGGGCAGGAGGGGGCAGCTGCGCTGAGCGCAATGGTTTACTGCGGGATGTGGTCACCCTGACCCTTACCCTAAGGGAAGAGGGGGCGCAGTTTGGCATCTATGCCCTGGGCACTGGGTGGCCTTGTCCAGGCACTGCCTATAATATACCAAGCCCAGGAATCAAATGGGCCGCTTACGAACTCCAATTGCCGGATGACATCACAAACTGCAGCTCCACTCTTCGTGTTTCATCATGAATGGTGTCTTCCGGGGCTACCACCAGACCCAACCAAAGCTTATCACTAGTATCAATGATGGGCCATGCTTGTGCAATATTTGTCAGCATGGACACTTGTAGTCTCCACTAGGGGAACATGTGACAGGGCGGCAACGTCGGACCAAAATTGGAAGACCGTTGTTAACCTGTAGAAGAAACTGTCTCAACAATTACCTTTTTGGCAGGATCTCTTGATAAGATTTGATAAGATTAACCTTCTTGCCACCCGCATAAAGCATAAGTGTGGTTGCAAAGAAGGTGGGCTTGAATTTCCACATGTCGCACATACTGTATTGGTCAAAGGACGGCCAAGATCAAAGACAGAGAGCTCTTGGTCTCTAGTAGTCATCAAGAGCCTGAAGGACTGGCCAGAGGTGCCATCGGGGGGGGGGGGGGGGACAGCCCATACACATGTAGGGGACCCAGGCGTCCCGAGGGGCCCGGGAGCAGGTCCCTGGTGTTCCACCACTGTGGGGGTGGGGGGGGGGGCTCGCCGCTTCCCTTAATTTGATGTATGGCGGCCCTGTTTGGGATTTCCACCCATATCAGTGGCGGCCTCTTGTTTAGGCGATGTGTGTGTGTGTGTGTGTGGGGGAATTCTTCTTGTATGTACAGTTGAGAACGGGGCCTGGTGCCATCACAGGCCGGCATCATCCCACTCCCCCCCATCACCACCACTGATCCCATCCACCACTATCAACACTGATCCCATCCACCACCACCACCACGACTGATCCCATCCACCACCACTGCCACTGATCCCATCCAGGGCAATAACTACAGGGGACACATTTGCAACCTGGCCCCATGCGGCCCCCTGTACACCTAGATGGGGGGGGCGGGGCAGCATATAGAGGAACTGATTACTCTATCTACCTCCTCAAGGCAATCACAGTGGTCACAGGATCAAGCAGTCTGTACCGCTTCCTGGGCATTAAGACCCTGTTAAAGGGACGCCATGGCTGGGCGAGAAGGAGTTAAAATCAACTTTTGAAATTACAATTTATTTAAAAATTGACTTTTCATCAACTTTAAAGCTCAATTTTCACAGGGATTTAAATATATATATATATAGATATTTTTTTTTTTATGAAACTGTTATTTACAGAACACCAAATTATTTCTCATTAACTTCACACTCCTCCCCCCATCTCACTGAAGTCTCTCCTAGCGGCCCGTGCCCCAGGGCAAAATTTAAAATAAATACTCCAACCTAAACATCGCATTTAATGGGACTGACGTCCCCGAACTTGTTAACTCCACTTATCGGCTTATAAATCAGGTTCTAATCGAGTTGCGCGGTATTTAATGGGTAATTAGTGCCATGTTGCCGAAGATATTTTTTACTAGGCGGGAGTTCGGCGCTTGAATGCCAATAATCACTCTGACAATGAGTAAGATAATGAGAGTGGTCGCCATGGCAACGCAGTTAGGGCAGCCAATGAGAAACTTCCCAGGAGTTTCAACAAGTTCCTTCAATAAAACGGTGATAGAATGCATCATTATCCTTCAACCGCATGAAGAAAAAGGCTACAAGTGATAGAACTCTTAGGGCTCATTTAGATGTGCAAAGAAATTTGAGCACCCCATTGATGCACCTAATGCGTTAAGAAGCGTTAACGGCCCATTTTTGATGCTGATGCATTTGCTTGTCAGACACCCCCTCTGTGTTGGTTTTTTATTGTAAGGATTTTTTGTATTATTACTTGGCAGTGGCGTCACTATGGGGGTGCAGATCTCACTCGGATGACACCCGCCAGAGGGGTGACACGATGGCCGGATCTAGAGGGGGGTGCTGATTTTAATTATTAACGGTGCATTTTTGATGCTGATAAATTTGCTTGCTAGCAGTGGCGGCTGGTGCTCCATGGGCCGGGGGGGGCGTTTCCTGATTGGCCGAAAGGAGAAGCCATGCTATTGGCCAAGGAGGAGGAGGAGGGAGGAGACACAGGGGAAGCCCGACCCACGGAGGAGACTGCAGAGGACACTACAGTGGGGGTAGAGTGTGAAGGGGACAATGGACATTGTTTTGAGGGGGGGGGGGGAAACAGGGGACACTACAGTGGGGGAGGGTGTGAAGGGGACAGAGGACATTGCTTTGGAGAGGGGGCAGATTAGACTACAGTAGGGGAGAGGGTGTGAAGGGAACAGAGGACATAAAAAACACATCTAGTGCTCTCCATATAAAACCCAAGACCATTTATTAACCACTTAAGCCCCGGAAGATTTTACCCCCTTCCTGACCAGGGCCTATTTTGCAATTCGGCACTGCGTGACTTTAACGGACAATTGCGCGGTCGTGCGACGCTGTACCTAAATGAATTTGACGTCCTTTTTTTCCCACAAACAGAGCTTTCTTTTGGTGGTATTTTGATCACGCGCTATAAACAAAAAAAGAGCATCAATTTTGCAAAAATAACAATATTTTTCAAATATTTTTATATGAAATTCTCCCCCAAAAAAATTTAAAAATCAAAATTTTTTAACATTTTCTGCCAATTTGTTTTCTGCTACATATGTTTGGTAAAAAAAAATCGCAAAAAGCGTATTTTGATTGGTTTGCGCAAAAGTTATCGCGTTTACTAACAAAGGGAAAGATTTTTGTCATTTTTGTTGTTTTTTTTTAACGCGTAATGGCGGCAATCTGCGATTTTTTTGCGGTACTGCGACATTGCGGCGGACAGATCGGACCTTGACTGACATTTTTGACACTTTTGGGGTTACCAGTGACATTACTACAGTAATCAGTGCTATAAATATGCACTGTTACTGTAATAATGACACTGGCAGTGAAGGGGTTAACTTTTTTTGAGAGGGAGGGGTTATGTGTGTCCCTAGGGGCGTGATTCTAACTGTGATTGGCTGTGGCTTGAGGTGTAGGAACAGTGATCAACGGTCCTACATAGTAGAACCGTATGATCACTATTCCTACACAGGGGAGAATGACAGGCGGCTTGTTTACATCAGCCGCCTGCCTTTCTCCCTCTCCACCCGACGATCGCGAGTGACCGTCGCTTTGCCTGTGAGGGGCTGACCGCCGCAGTAAATAGTCGTGCGGCGGTCGGCAAGTGGTTAAAAGATAGGCAACTTACAAGTCAGGCACTTGAGCAGTGTGAGCTGTATAAGCGTTCACAGCGATCATGGCCGCGATGGGACGATGTGACATCGACGGTGTACAGCAGGCCTTCCTAATCAGATCAGTGACAGCTTGGCTCCACCCCTACCGAAGAAGTCAATGCCTGATGCAACGTGTATAGGGGCGGAGCCTGTAAGTCTACATCACATCCTTCCATCGCGACCACGAATGCTGTAGTGTAAATGCTTATACAGCTCGCACTGCTCAAGTGCCTGACTTGTAAGTTGCCTATGGACATAAATGAATCCGTTTTTTGTTTGTTTTTTTACATATACCGAGTGCAAACAGTTCGGAGGAGAAATACATTAATCTTTCAATTTATCGTTAGTTAGGCAGAATTTCCAAACGTATCCTTTTTTTTTTGGCTCAAAAGCGTCACAACCGATTACCAATTTGTGCCCATTAACTGGCGAAAAATGAACGAACTGTCCAAATGACCGAATTTCAGCTTCATTTTTCATATGGCCACCATAAGGCTGCAGTCACATGCCTGAGTGTCATGTTCTTCCATGCTTTTTGCAGTTTGTTGCACATTTTAAAAAGCACCTAAAGTTCCAAAAAGTTATGGAGCTACTTCCTCTTTTTTTTTTTAACTACTTGCCGCCCGCCCACCGTCAAATGATGGCGGCGCAGAGTGGTGCAGCTCTCGTTCTGGGATGACGTCATATGATGGCGCCTCAGAACAGCTGCTCTCGTGCTGATCATCCGTGCCCCGATGACAGTAAAACCAGAGCAGTGTCCATCAATGACACCAAACAGTGCACATCAGTGACTCCAATCAATGCCCATCAGTGCATCCAATCAGTGCCCATTAGTGACTCCAATCAGTGCCCATTAGTGATGCCAGTCAGTGCCTATCAGTGCCTGCTCATCAGTGCTGCCCATCAGGGCCCATCAGTTCTGCCCATTAGTGCCCATCAGAGCCGCCCATCAGTGACACCCACCAGTGCTGCCTATCAGTGCCCATCAGTGCGGCCTATTAGTGCCCATCAGTGCCACCTATCAGTGCACAATTGTCATTCAAACTGTGACAGCGCTGAAAGCTGAAAATTGGCCTGGGTAGGAAGGCTGTGAAAGTGCCCGGTACTGAAGTGGTTAAAGTGACTGCCCGGAGCATATATACTGTGGCAGGCATAGCATGTCTACTGTTGCCATGAAGTCTGACTCATAAACAATCATAGCAATACATAGATGTGTATTCCATGTACTTCAATGTAGGAGACAGACAGACTGTCATTGGCAGTCTTGTCCTATTGTCTGTTTTGAGGTGGGATGTGGATTGTGTTAAGTCTGCCTGTCTCATTGTTAAATGTTAATGACCTCACATTGTTCTGTCCAGATGGCTAGATAATTAGTTCAGGTTAATTCTGTTTCTATATACAATTTCATTTGTATATGATAATGTAATCAGGCAGAGGGGAGGGATTGTGTACACTGTATGGAAGTAACTGAGTGTAAAACTCTGTTTTTATTGGATTGTGAATTTCATGTCCTGTTCCCTACAAGGTCCACCTGGGCAGTAACCTTGTGGGGAAAAACTATATAAAAGTAGCTTTACCATTAAACCTTGAGTTCTACTTCACCCTCAATCTAGAGTCCTGTCTCTTATTGGGGGAATCTGCTACAAGGGATTGCTATGCTCTTCGTACTCCGTTGAATAATCACTAAGTTCTTGTAAGAGCTTGTTCCTGTTCCTGCTTCACTCTCTGGGAAAAGAGAGGTTCACCCACTGGAACCTGGAGCCTTGTCATAGGTCCAGGGTGGGTAGGAGATGGGGAGACCCCAACCAAGCTGCTGCGGTTCATGGGGTCTGTGGTGGTTATGGCGTCTGGTGGAGTGCTTGGAGTCCGTGGGAAGCACTAGGAGCTACCCAGTCGGGGTGCCAGTTGATCTGTTACAGAAGCCAACCTTTTTGTTTTAGTTTTGGATAGAGTGGAGAGGGATTAGAGCCCCTGCAAGGTTTTTATTTCTGCCTGTGCCCCCATTAAAGGAGATTGACCCTCTATATTTGTCCTGTTTACCATTATCATTGAAAGTGAAAGTAAAAGAAAATCACAAATTTGGGGTTGTCCCCTGAAAAGTAAAAGATGGGGACACTAGTTCTGGTGAATTGGGGGTTCCCACAAAATTCTAATTTGCAAGGATTTCCTCTGACTTCCTGTTTGGCTATGGGACAGGAAGTGAAGGGAAATATCCACAATGGGACAGAAATAGTGAAAAAAAAAATCTGATAGGGGGAATTACCCTCTCTTGCTCTATCCAAAATAAAAAAAAAGTTTTACCCATAGTTCTATTTTAAAGTCTACGGGACCGGAAATCAAAAAATCAAGTCCCCCATTTTGAAGGCTTATATGCAAGTGGGTATATGGGGGTTATGGGGGCCCGGATACTGCCCTGGGGGACATGTATTAATGCAAAAAAGGAGCAGTGATTTCAATGATTCTTAAAGTGAAACAATATAAATGTAAAATTCCTTCAAATATAGTGCCGGGGGGGGGGGTCCCCTTAGTCTGCCTGTAAAGTGGTGCATCTGTACCATGTATAGATCCTGCTGCATCAAAACTGACATATATTAAAAAAATGACATTAAAGTAGATTTTTCTGGTTGCAAGCTTTCTTTAAAAAGAAAAAAACATTGCCAACAGTACAAAAATGTAAAAAAAAAAGCGTGAAGGTGCCCCCCTTGGGTCTAGTATGGATTTTAGGGGGAACCCCATGCCAAAGTTAAGAAAAAAAAAGACCTAGGGTTCCCCCAAAATCTATACCGGACCCTAAGGTCTGGTAAAGATTTTAAGGAGAACCACCACACCAAAATTTTAAAAAAAGAAAACAATGGTGTGGGGTCCTCCACAAAATCCATACCAAACCCTTATCTGAGCATGCAGGCCATAAAGGGGGGGGGGGAGACAAGCGGACAACCCCTCCCCCCCTCGCCTGAACCAGACCATGTTACACGCCCTCAACATGGGGGAGGGGGGATGCTTTGTCACCAAAAAACTGTGCAGTGCGGCTTGCATTGTGGGGTGGTTGGCAGGTGAACTTCCTGTAAGCACCCCGCAAATTCAGGTGTTTGGCCGACAACCAAATGGGCACAGTTCGGGGGTGGAACAAATGCTTGGCCTGAACCATTCGCCCTTCATTACTGCCCTTACCCACCTCTCTATTTACTTTGTTGTAATTTTTTTTTTTTCAACAATTTTTAGTGTTTTCAGTGTATTTATTCCCAAAACAGCCCACCAAAATCCTTTAACCCCAGTCCCGTTATGCTCCTAATTCGGCCCTGCCTAGGCCCCACCCACAAAAATCCTTTAACCCCAGTCCCATGATGCTCCTAATCCGGCCCTGCTTAGGCCCCACACCTAGCGATTTGGAATCTCAGGCAGATTCAGCATTCTAAATCACGTCAATCACAATGGGCTTTTGGGTGCCATTCATTCTTAATGGCACCCCAAATGTGATGCAATTTTGCTGCACGGCCAAAAAAGTGGAAATGCCGTCAAAATACTTGAAGCTCATGTAGCACCCTCCTAGGTAGGTGCAAGAGAGAGAGTATAGTTTTTGGCTCTGTCTGCCTATCAGAGGAGCACATGGGAAATCTATATTGCTTTCTGCCTACCAGAGAGTAGGATCTGTGAGTTAGTTTGGCTTAGTTTGTTCAGTGCGTGATTCATTGGGTCTAGAGAGTGTTTTCACACTGGTCCAATAGGGAGGCATGTTGGACAGTGGGAGGAAACCTGACCAATGAGTACACAGGCCTTGATACAGTCCCAGTGATTGGTAGAGACTGGCTGTCTTAGTGCACTATGGGATACTGTAAAAAAGCCAGGAGCACATGTGCTGCCAGGTCTTTGGCTGGTGAGCAGAGTCCCGAAGGGAGGGTGGCGGCTGCCTCCTCCTAATTAGCAGTGGCACATGGTCACAGGTAGTCAGCCTGGGGACCAGGAAGGAACTGTACCCAGAGGTCCAGGAGAACTGACTGGAGGAGTAGAGACACTGGAGACCCTCAAAAAACAGTATCGCGAGTACAGGGGATCGTGTCTACGGGCCTGACCTGAGGGGGGCCACCCCGGTGTAGGATAGTCAGGGGACGGGTGTCAGTCTGTGGATTGAAAGGGGATACTAGGCAGGTATCCTGAAGATAACCTACCCAATTAAATCGTCTGCACAGAGATTGAACCTAAATTCATCTAGTGGCAAGGTGAAACTGCAGCCTGGCTGCATCTCCAGACAGGAGTCCTCATCCTTTGTGAATAGTTCAATTTGGAGTATCCCACTCTTCCCTTCTCCCATCCAAATTTAAAATAAAACACCAAAAACAACTACATACCCCTGGATTGATCATTGACTGAGCCAAGAAGTAAAGTGTTAATCTGTGAATGCCAGTCAGGGGAGGACTGGGCCAGGGGGAAGGGGAGCACTTGCCCCCTGGGCCACTCTGATGCCCAGTAAAAAGGCTGCACCGATTCTGCCACAGACATGCCTAAAGGATTTCTGGTGAAGAGAAGTAAAAAGTCCCTGCCACTGACCTACTGAGTGTGGGATGAAGACAAGGATGGAGAGCAGGCCTCCCCCCAGCATGGATGGTGTAAACTGCGACTGAGCAGAGGCCGGTTCCATGTCCCACTGGAGACGCTCTTCCCCTGGCCAGCCCTAACTGAGCTGTCTCAGCTCCCCCCCAACCACCCCCTGCTGGCCAGGTTGGGAATCCGGATTCAGCCGGTGAATAGAGAGTACCTAGAGCGGAGCTTCAGCCTGGAATGGGGGTCAGGAGGAGGAAGGGAAGAGGGAAAGTGAGGGGGGGGGGGCAAGTCACTGCACCATGGGCCTCTGGTTAGTATTTGCCCCCTGAGCCGATAGTTGCCAGTCTACCCCTGATGCCAGTGTTGCTAACGGTAACCTAGGGGGACCCAATAGTGTATTATCCAACAGTCCTCAAGGGGGCAGTGCTACACTCAACACCCGAAAGAGGCGCAGGAGCTTCTTTTGTGCAACCAACGTGCATAGGGCAGCCCATTGAAATGAATGGGTTGCCCTATGCACGAGACATGGAAATGCATACAAATCACCCCCCAAAAAAACTGCGAGCGGGAACGCACGTGAAGTGTAAATGGGGCCTAAAATGGACAACTTTTTTTTTTTTTAATAGAGTTACTTTCTAACAAATGACTTTCTTAACAACTTTATACTTCACAATGACTTCAATAACAATCTCATTAAAGACACTTCAACACCACTTTTCAGATTAAGGGCTAATTTAATGATGAATATAATTTAATTCCGAGGGAACACCATAAACATGACTTTTAAATAATGATTCAGTCTATAATTGTTTGAATAAAACATTGTGTTCACTTTAAACAATTTTTATATGTGACAGTAATTCTGCCAGGCTAATCCAATTGTTGCCGAACAAGATATTTCACTTGTCTTTCACATTCTGCTTTCTGAAAGTTGCCTGTACCTTCTTATTACATTTTTGTGTTATGCATGAAACCAGTGACCAATCAAATATGTGCTTTGCTGTGCAATAAATTGGTTGAGGTTCCATAACAGAGGCACATAAAAAAAAAAAAAAAAAAAAACTGAATTTTAACTACTATCGGGCACTTTCACCCCCTTTTCAGCTTTCAGCGCTGTCACACTTTAAATGACAATGCGACGCTGTACCCAAATAAAATTTACGTCCTTTTTTCCCCACAAATAGAGCTTTTTTTTGGTGGTATTTGATCACCTGTGCGATTTTTTTTGCGCTTTAACCACTTTACGACCGGAGGATTTTGCTGTCTTACGTCCAGGCCACTTTTTGCGATTCGGCACTGTGTGAGTTTAACTGACAATTGCGCGGTCGTGCAACGCCATACCCAAACGAAATTTATGTCTTTTTTTCCCCACAAACAGAGCTTTCTTTTGGTGGTATTTGATCACCTGTGCGATTTTTACTTTTTGCGCTATAAACAAAAAAAGAGAGTAAATTTTGAAAAAATAACAATATTTTTCACATTTTTTTATATGAAATTCCCCCCAAAAAAATGTAAAAATCAAAATTGTTTTAAATTTTTGGCCAATTTGTTTTCTGCTACATATTTTTGGTAAAAAAAAAAAAAAAATCGCAAAAAGCGCATTTTGATTGGTTTACGCAAAAGTTATTGCGTTTACTAACTGTGGGAAAGATTTATGTCATTTTTATTGTTTTTTTTTTTTTTACTAGTAATGGCGGTGATCTGCGATTTTCTGCGGGACTGCGACATTGCGGTGGACAGATCGGACCCCTAACTGACATTTTTTACACTTTTGGGGGGACCAGTGACATTACTACAGTAATCACTGCTATAAAATATACACTGTGTCTGTAATAATGACACTGGCAGGGAAGGGGTTAACATTGTGGGTGATCAAGGGGTTAAATGTGAGCCAAGGGAAGTGATTCTAACGGTATGGGGCAGGGCTTGTGAAATGATCATAGAGACCTGTGATCCTATATAGAAGTATCACAGGAGCTCTGTGATCATTCCAGGGAGAAGAACGGTCAGCTGTGTTTACAACAGCCGACCATGCTTCTCTCTCAGTGGGGAGCGATCTCGGGTATCAGGCGGCAATCGGAGTCCCCACTGGCAAGTGGGGGTGGGAGCGCTTGCCCCCTAGCTGCCGGCGCGCAAACGACGTAGCCCTACGTTGGTTCGCGCAGGAGGGCCAGCCTGCCGCAGTATATATGCGGTGGGCGGTCCAGAACTGGTTAATACATTTTATCTAAATGTATTAATAAATGTAATTAATTTTAATATTATCACATTTTTTCACACAAATAAAGATTCCATTTGGTGGTAATTATTCACTGCTGGATTTTTTATTTTTTTTGCTAAATAAATAAAAAAAAAGGCCAAAAATTAAAAATAAATAAATAAACACAGTTTTTTTTATTTCTTTAAAAGAATTTGCAAATAAACAATCGTTTCATCCATTCAGACCAAAATGTATCCTGCTACATCTCTTTGGTGAAAATAACCCAAATCGGTGTGAATTATTCAGCCTGTAGCTACCAGATTGTGTGTGAGCCCCCCCCCCCCCATCCCCCCACCTCCTGTCAGGTATGTACAACCAGGCAGCAAAAGGGTTAAATGTGCGGCTGTTTCAGAGTGGATTGTATAGCGCTACCCCTATAGGAGCCGCTGATTTCTACTGGCTCTTCCCCAAACAGTGCAGAGGCTACCAATTGCACAGGCAACAGTTGATTCACTCTGGCCTCATCAAACAGTCTAGGGCAGTGGTCTTCAAACTGAGGCACAGGGGCCAGATGCGGCTATTTGCTTGCTTTTATCTGGCCCTTGGGGCACTTTTCCTTCCACTGATGCAAGACACTATTCTTCCCACTGACACTAACAATTGGGCATAATTCCAGTTACTTTAACAAAGGGGCACTATTTCTCCCATTGACACCAACAATGAAGCACTATTTCTCCCACTGACACCAATGATGGGGCACTATTCTTTTATTGACATCAATGATGGGGCACTATTCTTTTATTGACACCAATGATGGGGCACTATTCTTTTATTGTCATCAATGATGGGGCACTATTCTTTTATTGACACCAATGATGGGGCACTATTCTTTTATTGACACCAATGGTGAAGCACTATTCTTTTATTGACACCAATGATGATTCACTATTCTTTTATTGACCCCAATGATGGGGCACTATTCTTTTATTGACACCAATGATGGGGCACTATAATTTTATTGACCCCAATGATGGGGCACTATTCTTTTATTGACCCCAATGATGGGGCACTATTCTTTTATTGACCCCAATGATGGGGCACTATTCTTTTATTGACCCCAGTGATGGGGCACTCTTCTTTTATTGACACCAATGATGGGGCACTATTCTTTTATTGACCCCAACGATGGGGCACTATTCTTTTATTGACCCCAATGATGGGGCACTATTCTTTTATTGACCCCAATGATGGGGCACTATTCTTTTATTGACCCCAATGATGGGGCACTATTCTTTTATTGACCCCAGTGATGGGGCACTATTCTTTTATTGACACCAATGATGGGGCACTATTCTTTTATTGACACCAATGATGGGGCACTATTCTTTTATTGACACCAATGATGGGGCACTATTCTTTTATTGACATCAATGATGGGGCACTATTCTTTTATTGACATCAATGATGGGGCACTATTCTTTTATTGACCCCGATGATGGGGCACTATTCTTTTATTGACACCAATGATAGGGCACTATTCCTTTATTGACATCAACGATGGGGCACTATTCCTTTATTGACACCAACAATGGGGCACTATTCTTTTATCGACATCAATGATGGGGCACTATTCTTTTATTGACACCTTTGATGGGCCACTATTCTTTTATTGACCTCCAATGATGGGGCACTATTCCTTTATTGACACCAATGATGGGGCACTATTATTTTATTGACACCAATGATGGGGAGTATTCCTCCTCCTAATGGCAAAGATGCTCTGTTTACTTCCACTCATGCCGGGACAATGTTTACTCCCAATGGCCACAGTCCGGCACCCCAAAGGTCTGAAGGACAGTAAACTAGCCCTTTGTTTATAAAGTCTGGAGACACCTGGTCTAGGGTGTGTCTTTATATGATTTATTCCTTGTAGAACTTGTAGCAGAAAATATGTTGGGGTGGTATGGGAAACTCTAAAATTGCTGACTTGTAACAGGAGGACACTCTTCACTAATTGCAATTTCTTTGAACAGTCACTTGCCAACCAGCAATGTACCTGTAGCACCCTCCTAGGTAGGTGCTAGAAGAGAGAGTATAGTTTTTGGCTCTTTCTGCTTACCAGAGAGATTGCCAGGTAGATGTATATTGTTCTCTGCCTACCAGAGAGCAGGATCCATTGGTAGGGTCTGCTCATGGAGCTCAGGTGTAGCTCAACTTATCTGAAATGTTTCACACTGGTCCAATAGGAAGGCATATTGGACAGTGGGAGGAAACCTGACAAGTGAGGGCACAGGCATTGTTACAGTCCTGGTGATTAGCAGAGGAAAGTGCCTTGGTGCATGCTGGGTGTATAAATGCCAAAGGCACATGTGTTCAGGGTCTTCGGGGTCCCGGAGAGAGGAGACGGCTGCCTCTCCTCTGTAGAAGCTGCCATGTGGCCTTGGGTGGTCGACCTGAGGGCCTGAATGTTAGAAAGGAGCTGAACCAAGAGGTCCTGCAGAGTTATTGGAAGGGAGAAACTGGAAAGATCTGATTCTGACTACAGTGAGTACAGATCTGTGTCATGGGGCCTGTCATGTGAGGACTATCCCTTCAGTGGAAGAATCAGTGGATGGGTGTGAGTCAAGGGGATGCCAAAGAGTGTCCTGAAGATAAAGTAGTTGCTTCAAGTCAACTGTAAACAGTTCAAGTTGGAGTATCCCACTATTCCCTTCTCCCATCCAAGTTCCACAATACCCCCTGGACTGTTTATTGAGTAAAGAGCATTTGAGAGTAAGGATGGGTGAGTGAACTGTCCCTAGGTGACTGTCTGCAGGTAATCAGAGGAGGCCCAAAAAGTCAACACACAGCAAGCTTTACGGGGACAGTGCTACATAGACCTCAAATCTCTCTATAAAGAGTACCTGTCACGTGCCTATTGCTGTCACAAGGGATGTTTACATTCCTTGTGACAGCGATAAAAACGATAAAAAATAAATAAAAGCAACTGTGTATAAATAAAATAAATTAATAATAATAAAAAAAAAAAAATGAAAGTGCCCCCATCCTACCATTCTTGCGCTCAAAGACAAACATGTGTGCTGGTCCCGCACTCACATAAATAGCAATCGTCCCACACATGTAAGGTATCACCTCAAACGTCAGATCATGGGCAGTAATTCTAGCAAAAGACCTCCTTTGTTCATCTAAAGTGCTACCCTGTAAAGGCTTTTAAAATGTCCCCTATTAATAGTAAAATTGACTTAATTTGTTGCCGTTGCATGGACACGCACAATTTTAATGCGTGACATGTTTGGTATCTAATTACTCAGCGAAACATCATCTTTTATATTTTACAAAAAAAATTGGGTTATTGTGTTTTCAAAATTTCGAAAAGAAAGTGTATTTTTTTTCCCCCAAAAAATTGTGTTTGAAAAACCACTGCGCGAATACCCTGTGACATAAAAAAAAATTGCAAAACCCACCAATTTATTCTCTAGGGCCTCTGCTTTTAAAAATATATGTATATATATATATATATATATATATATATATATATATATATATATATATATATATACTGTATTTTCCAGCCTATAAGACGACTGGGCGTATAAGATGACCACCCTAATTTTCAAGTTAAAACATAGGTTTTGGGCTATGCTTGCCGTATAAGACTACCCCCTTTCTGAAGGAAGGGAACACCATTGAAAAACATCAGATTTCTCATAGATCTCCAAGGTACCCCAAGTACTGTAATACATGTAATCTCTCATAATATCTCCAAGGTACCCTAAGTATTACCAGTAGATGTAATCTCAAGATGCTGGCTGTGCGGGAATCCTGTACTGGTATAGCGTATGTACTGTAGCTTCGACTACATACAGTATACTGCGCTGAGCCAATCACAGTGAGCGATGTATTCTATTATTGAATGCAAAGCCTGCTTGGATTGGTAGAGTCAGAGAGGCGGGCCGATGTTACTCCGCCAATCCGAGCAGGCTTTGCATTCAATAATAGAATACATCACTCTCCCTGATTGGCTCAGTGCAGTACACTGTATGTAGCAGAAGCTACGGTACCTACGGTATACCGGTACAGGATTCCCATACAGCCAGCGCCTTGAGAGATTACATCTACCGGTAATACTTATACTTAGGGTACCTTGTAGATATTATACTCAGCGTATAAGACGATCCCCCATTTTTGGGGGGATTTTTTTGAGGTTCAAAAGTAGTCTTATATGCCAGAAAATACAGTATATATATATATATATAATGTTTGGGGGCTCTAACAAATTTTCTAGCAAAAAATACTGATTGTTACATGTAAACAAAAAGTGCCAGAAAAGGCCTGGTCTGGAAGTGGTTAAACCAGCAACAAAGGAGAAAGCCAAAACTGAGGCCCTGTAGGAGAGAGAGCTACAACTGGCCCCCAAAAGTAGAACAGCACACAGTTACTAGGACCCTGAGCTCAGGTCAGTACTCACAATGTCCCAGGGCAGCTGCCCACCTTCCAGCTTCCACCAGGGGCTCTTCAGTAAGTCCTTCAGTCCAAAACCTTAGCTCCAGAAAAAATTAGGAATAGCACTCCAGCTCTGCTACAGCTGAGGCCTTGATGATCCTCAGCCGACTCCAGTAGGACTTCCTCGAAAGTGGCAGAAGCCCCGAAAGGCTGGGAACTTCTCCATCAGAACTGGGCTGCTCCAGACCCCTATTTATGATCCCCTCCAGCCACCTACTGTAAGGTGACCAGATTTTTAAAATCTTTTCACAGACACCCCCAAAGCACACCTGAGTTGAAGCCTTGAAGGCACTGGAAGCCCCATGATGGGATCCGCTTCCCCTATGTTCCTGCTGCTGGACACTGTATGCTGAGCTCAGCTGCCTCTCTCTGCCTGCCGCCGCCCGCCTAACATCTTCTCAAGGCTTATTCTCCGGGCCCCAGCTACTACTGGGTGAGGAGCAGAGCGGAGGAAGATCACTCCGCCGGGGAAGGCAAGGAGATAGGCAGGCAGGCGGCTGGCCAAGGCAGAAAAACGTGAGCTGGAGCGGAATGGGCATGTGCCCGAAACTGAAGAAATAGTTTCTCTGCTCCGATCAGCACATGATTATTATTATTATATAGGATTTATATAGCGCCACCAGTTTGTGCAGTGCTTTACAATATGATGGAAGACAATGCAGTTACAATACAATTCAATACAGGAGGAATTAGAGGGCCCTGCTCCTTAGAGCTTACAATCTAGAAGGGAGGGTCAAGTGAAACAGAAGGCAATAACTGTGGGGGATGAGCTGATGGAGAAATGGAAGTATAGTTGTTAGGTGTGGGTAGGATAGGCTTCTCTGAAGACAAGGGTTTTCAGGGATCGTCTAAAAATAGAGTAGGAGATAATCGGACAGATTGGGGTAAGGAGTTCAATAGGATCAGAGAGGCTCTGAAAAAGTCCTGGAGGCGAGTATGGGAGGAGGTGACGAGGGAGCTAGAGAGCAGGAGGTTTTGATCATCAGAGAGGGGCACAGATAATGGAAAAAATACACCCCCCTAAGCTAGTAGGAGCGGCAGAGTGGGGGTGTGAAATTAAATTTTTTTTTTAACTCTAAACTGACTGTCTTTGAAACTGCCCGGACCCCTGTTCAAATCCAATCCGGGGATAAAACCAGGAACAGACTTGGTCCGGGGACAGTGTCCTCAGTCCGGGGACTGTCCCCAGAAACCAGGGACGTCTGGTCACCCTAACCTACTGGGGATTGACTGCAGCACAATAAATAAATAATAAATAAGATGCCAATTTGACTCCTCCTAGCCCTCTATGTTCTTGGAACCTGCAGAATGCAGAGGGAAGCAAACAAATGAAATCTAGAACCACCAAAAGAAATCAATAGCTGCTCCAATGAATACAGAAGAGCCTCATGAATGCAGTGGAGGAGGATGTTGGTGGGTAGCCCTCCAGGTCTGCACTCACCCTATGGGTGGAGCCCTCCAGTGGTCATGGCTCCCCTGGTGCCCAGTGCCGCAGCTTCTGTGTTGACTGAGTTTTGGGTCTTCGGCCTCCTGTCCTGATCGGCTGGAGCGGGAGGCTGGAAGCCGATGCCAAGTGTTGATTTGCTGGTATCGCGGGGTGGGAGGAAGCGGGGCGCAGTGCTCTGCACCCCGAGGACAACATGAAACAGGCCAATTGGGGCCTCGGCCTCTGGTCACGTGCTTGTGAGGGGATGACGGACCTGGTGGAGACCTGTTGGCCCCACGCCCCCGCACATTGCAGATTGTGCGGGCAAGCCCCTTGCGGTCCTGCCACCACTGCTTGAACGTCAGATTTAACCAGTGGCAGTCCATCATACTGCAACCACTGCTAAACACGACAGGTTGTATAAATTTCATCACAACGCAGCCATGGCTTGGGGGTTAGGGGGGCAATAAAACCATAAATCAGCCACCTATTTTTAGCGCACCTCAACCTCTTGTGTAAACACTTCCCTCTCTCTTCTTATTTTCTATAAGTGTTTATTTTATTCTTATTTGTTAATGTGTGTTATTTTATAGCGTAATATTACTCATCTTTAAATATGCCATGACAGATCCTGTCAAACGCTCATCGCTCAACTGATTTGTCGTATGCTTTTCAATTCCCAGATTGTAATGTATGAACATAGTTTGCATATTTGTCAACATGAAATGTGTTTTTCTTCCTCTTCTTTGAAAAAATAAAATTATTGTATATAAAAAAAAAAGGAAAAAAAAAAAAGAAAAAAAAAAGGATAAAGCATGCATTGTGTCATAAACAAGCCCTTAATGTTTAAGATAACAATTGTCACACAGCTGAGGCTTTTGAAACACTGCAGCCTACCACTGCAGGCAGGAGCTGACAGGCAACTTTCGGGCCAGGGGGCAAGTACAAACCAAAGGCCTGTGGTTCAGCGACTCAGCCCCCCTCCCACTCTCCCTCTTGCCAGCCTCCTCCTGACCCCCATTCCAGGTCGGAGCTCCGCTCCAGGTACTCTCTACTCTGGGTTCCCAACCTGGCCAACAGGGGGCGGTTGGGGGGAGCTGGGACAGCTCGGTCGGGGCTGCCTGGGGGAGAAGAGTCTCCAGTGGGGCATGGAACCGGCCTCTGCTCAAAAACAGTTTACACCATCCATTCTGGGGGGGGGGGGGGAGGTCTGCCTTCATGCCTCGTCTTCATGCCTTGTCTTCATCCCGCACTCAGTAGGTCAGCAGTGGGGACTTTTTACTTCTCTTCACCAGGAATCCTTTAGGCATGTCTGTGGCAGAAGCAGCGTAGCCTTTTTACAGGGCATCAGAGCAGCCCAGGGGGCAATTACCCCCCTGCCCCCTGGCCCAGTCCTCCCCTGACTGCAGGACAAGTGGGTTGGTTATTACACCCAGAAGAGGACCTGTGCTGCATTTTTTAACCACTGCTTGGCTTCGTAATTTTTTTAATAAGAGGTGGAGCTGGGCTTTAACCATTTTAAAACCGGAAGGATTTGCCCCCTTAATGACCAGGCCACTTTTTTCAACTTGGCACTGTGTGACTTTAACTGACAATTGCACGGTCATGCAATCCTGTACCCAAACGAAATTTACGTCCTTTTTTCCCCACAAATAGAGCTTTCTTTTGGTGGTATTTGATCACCTGTGCGATTTTTATTTTTTGCACTATAAACAAAAAAAGAGCGACAATTCTGAAAAAAAAAAAAACAATATTTTTTACATTCTGCTATATAACATTCCCAAAAATATATATATATATATATTTTTTTTAACATTTTAGGCCAATTTGTTTTCTGCTACATATTTTTGGTAAAAAAAAAATTGCAATAAGCGTATTTTGATTGGTTTGCGCAAAAGTTATTGCGTCTACTAACTACGGAAAAGATTTGTCATTTTTATTGTTTTTTTTTTTTTTTTACTAGTAATGGCGGCGATCTGCGATTTTTTGCAGGACTGCGACATTGCGGCGGACAGATCGGACCCCTGACTGACATTTTTGACACTTTTGGGAGGACCAGTGACATTTCTACAGTAATCAGTGCTAAAAATATGCACTGTTACTGTAATAATGACACTGGCAGAGAAGGGGTTAACATTGTGGGTGATCAAGGGGTTAAATGTGAGCCTAGGGGAGTGATTCTAACTGTAGGGGGCGTGGCTTGTGAAATGACCATAGAGACCTGTGATCCTATATAGAAGGATCACAGGCGTTCTGTGATCGTTCTAGAGAGAAGAACGGTTAGATGTGTTTACAACAGCTGCCCGTCCTTCTCTCTCAGCGGGGAGCGATCACGGGTGTCAGGCGGCAATCGGAGCCGCCTGCTTGCTGCATTGGCTTCCCCGCTGATGAGCGGGGGCAGAAGCGCGCTGCCGGGGGTTTGCCTGGGAGAACCACACTGCCGCAGTAATAAGGCGACGTGTGGTCGGCAACCGGTTAAAGTATGTCTAAGCCTAAGAAGAAAACTGTAATTTATTGCAGATTACCTGTCCATAGATATGGTGGCTACTTTAGTTTTCTTCCTTCATTTTTTTTCCTTTATTTTCAACCAGTGATCCTGCCAATAACACATTTACTGTCTTAGAGTGACAACGCTCATTCTTTGCACTGCATCTATGGAGGAGAAGCATTGTCTGTCTCTAAATAGACTACAGAACACCATCCCCGCTGCTCATCTCTGTTAAATAGGGGAGGGGGGTTTCTGTAGTCCAGCAATGGACCAATCAGGCAGGGCTGACAACACTGCTTGGGATGTTCAAGCAGCAGAGGCGGAATTGTTTGCTCACTACAGGAAGTTAGAAGTTCACTGGTTTTACAAAGAGGAAAGAACTTCTCCCTAGTGTGCTGCAGTATTGTATCTTCACATTAACATTCAAATAAAGGACATAATTCATAAGCCCATACAGATATTAACCCCTTCCCGCCCATGCGTTAGCCGAATCACGGCTACGGCGTGGGCTTACTTGGCCGGGAGGGTGTCTATTGACGTCCTCCCGTGATTGCGTTGGCCTCGCGCCTGCTGCGGCATGCGGGCGGCACGCTCTGTGATCGCTGAGCCTCCTGACAGCGTGAGGAGAGGAGAGCCGATAACTGCCTTGTGTCCAGTGTCCTGATTTTCAGTCCCAACAGTGCCCACCAGTGCTGCCAACCAGTGCCTATCAGTGCCACCTGTCACTGTCCATCAGAGCCACCTATCAGTGCCCTTTAGTGCTGCCTATTAGTGCCCATCAGTGTCGCCTCATCAGTGCTCATCAGTGAAGCCTTATCAGTGCCCATTATAGCCGCCTATTAGTGCCCTTTAGTGCTGCCTCTTGTTGCCCATTAGTGCCGCCTCATCAGAGCCTATCAGCGAAGCCTTATCAGTGCCCATCAGAGCCACCTATCTGTGCCTATAGTGCTGCCTTTTAGTGCCCATCAGTGCCACCTCATCAGTGCCTATCAGTGAAGCCTTATTAGTGCCCATCAGAGCCACCTATCAGCGCCCTTTAGTGCTGCCTATTAGTGCACATCAGTGCTGCCTCATCAGTGCCCATCAGTGAAGCCTTATCAGTGCCCATCATAGCTGCCTATTAGTGCCCTTTAGTGCTGCCTCTTGGTGCCCATCAGTGCCGCCTCATCAGTGCCTATCAGTTAAGCCTTATCAGTGCCCATCAGAGCCACCTATCAGTGCCTTTAGTGCTGCCTTTTAGTGCCCGTCAGAGCCGCCTCATCAGTGCCCATCAGTGAAGCCTTATCAGTGCCCATCAGAGCCACCTATCAGTGCCCTTTAGTGCTGCCTATTAGTGCCCATCAGTGCCGCCTCATCAGTGCCCATCAGTGAAGCCTTATCAGTGCCCATGAGAGCCACCTATGAGTGCCCTTTAGTGCTGCCTATTAGTGCCCATCAGTGCCACCTCATCAGTGCCCATCAGTGAAGCCTTATTAGTGCCCATCAGTGCCACCTCATCAGTGCCCATCAGTGAAGCCTTATTAGTGCCCATCAGTGCAGCCTCATCAGCGCACATCAATGAAGGAGAAAAATTACCTGTTTGCAAAATGTTATAACAAACTATGAATAACGTTTTTGTTTTTTAGTTTTTTTTTTTTTTTAATTTCTAGTTTTTTTTTGTTTGTTTAGTAAAAATAATTAAACAAAATAATAATAGCCCAGTGGGGATTAAATACCACCAAAAGAAAGTTCTATTTGTGTGAAAAAAATGATAAAAATGTCATACGGGTACAGTGCTGCATGACCGCGCTATTGTCATTCAAAGTGCGACAGCGCTGAAAGCTGAAAATTGGTCTGGTAAGGAAGGGGGTGAAAGTGCCCAGTAGGCAAGTGGTTAAAATTGACAGTGCACCAGTGCTTTATTTTTCTTATTTTTCTCTTGCTTCCACCACTTGTGGCGCTTTAAAATACGCTTACCAGATTGCTAGACCCGCCAAAGCTAAGGTCAAATCACGCATGTTAAGCCCCACGGATGGTGGCTCCAAAAGAACTTGGCTGCCTTTAAAAACATCTACTTCTGTCCAAAGGAGGGACGCTGTCACCAGGGCTGCTGTTAGAAATCATGGGGCCCCAAACAGACCCCCTTGACAGCCCCCCCCCCCCCCAGGCCGAAAGTAACTGAGCACATAGATTTATTAGTCCTCTTCTCTGTAGCCTCAGCTGCACTGATAAAAGAATAGGAAGGGCTCTGAGGCTTCCTGCTCATTCACAAACTGAAGCATAGTAAACAGCTGTGCTTCAGTGATGAATGAACACAGGAGTGATTGGTACCGATCGCTCACTGTGTTCATTTAGGAAAGGAAGGGGCCAGTAAATTACAAATTTACTAGCCCCTTCCCCCGCTCACTATCCTGAAACATCCCCCTGTGTGCCCGCAGCAGCTGCCGGCGGAGGAGGAGGGAAGCCGGAAGTGCTGTGGGGGGGGGGGGGGCACACAGGGGGGCCCAGACAGCAGATGGAAGGGGCACATGTGCTAGGACCAATCCTCCTGCAATATAGCCAGAGGGAGAAAGAGGATGAGAAGCTGGCAGCACTGCAGGGGAAGGCAGAAGAGGACCGTTGTCTGCAATCTTTCATTGGGGAGAGGAGTCCCTGATGGAGGGGGCTGCTGCCTCCTCCTCTGTAGAGGTGCTATGCGGCCTCAGGGGGGTCGCCCTGAGGGCCGGAAGAGAAGCAGTGAGGAGCTGAACTCAGAGGTCCAGGGAAGCTGACTAAGAGGGGAGACACTGGAGGATCTGTCTCTGCAATACAGTGAGTACAGAAACTCGTGTCAAGGGGCCTGACCTGAGGGGGGCCATCCCTGCTCCTAGGATAGTCAGTGAACGGGTGTCAGCAGGAAGAGGATGCTAGTGAGAGTGTCCCGAAGATAGCTTATCGTCCATCAAGTCGTCTTGTTAGAGAGCAAAGAGAGATCAAGAGACTTAACCCTATCCACCCTGGTGACAGTGTGGATTAACAGCCTGGCTGTTCCATATCTTTTTCAGCGGAGTTTTGAAGATAGAAGTCCACAAACTATGTGAATAGTTCAATTGGAGTATCCCACTATTTCCCTTCTATCCCAAATTACCAATAAATAACAAAACAAACAACACCCATAGACTGTTCATTTATGTGACAAACCATTGGGAACAAGGAGGGATTCAGAGACTTGTTCAAGTAAAGAGGAGCTGGTAACCAGGGGAGCCCGCAAAGTCAATATACATATTATTCAAAGATGATCATGAGCACTGTCATTTTTAACCTCTGTTTAGACTGATGAATTATGTGATTTATTTGAAAATGTAGCACACCCCCCGAAGGGCTGCAGATGAACTGGGATCCCCCACCCTTCATAGCCAGGCGCACCAAATTTTTACAGGCACTCTTGAGACAGGGAACAGTCCATGACTTTCTTTTATTTTGTTATTTATTGAGGGCAATAATAATAACTTTGATAGAAATGGGAGGTTATGGGATGCCCACTTAACGTTGGCAAAATTTCAGGTACACTTTTCCTATATATGGTCTCCATATACAGTGCAGCTCCACGTTTTCCTCCAGCACTCACTTGCTTGAAGAACCCAGTTGGATCACTGTGAATATCTGACAGTCACTCAGTCAGAATAAAAGCAATGACCCATTACAGGCAGGAACCCGAGGCCCCTTGATTGTGTGGCAAAATTACAGTGTCCAGCTTGTACTCTTTCTGTGGTTACTGATCCCAGCACCACCTCTTTAGGTCTGCCAACCCACCTAGCTGCAGCTGCCCCTTTCAGTAGCCAACCCAGCTGACCCTCAGGAGATCTCCCAGTAGTGCTGCTGTGCTCCTGCTGTCCTCTCTGCTTGCTCCCGTGCCTCCAGGAAGGGCTTCCTCCATGTGTTTTGCTAGGATCCTTCCAGCAATCACAAACACAATGCCTTCTGTACTTAGGAAAATTGCCCCTCCAGACGGGTATGTTTAGATCTTCACTATACTTGAGAGTGGATAACCACGGTCTTGCTACCCTCAAAGACTTGGGGGAGTCTACATTACAACACTGCAACCATACAAAAACACACAGAGGGAGCACTGACCTAGTGCATTATCCTGAGACATATAATATATTGTATAAAAACACGGTAAATTGAAATTGTTAAAAGCGCATCACAAATCTCAGCTTGTTCCGTCAAAATTTATCAACATGTACAGATACAACAGAAACTGAGGACCCCTGGGCTGACGTTTTTCGAGGAGTTCCTCTTCTTCAGAGCCACCAGGATTCTTCCAGAACCTGAGCCCCGGCCCAAGGTCACCCTCCCTCCAGACTAGGGGGCACCCCTGAGGGCCACCAACAGCCTCTTGGGACTCCATCTTCCACCTCATTGCCCCTCCTGGTATGACTTATGCCAATTTATGAGGTAGCCTGCCCCCTGCCAGCCACTTGCTGGGGATTGGCTGAGGACCTCATAATTATGTCAAACAGCTCTTCCTAACCTCCACCCACTATGTCTGGAACATTCTCCAATGTCCCAGAAAACAGTCGGAGGGACCAGAGTGGTCACTAGGGTGAGTCATCCAGCCCTGAGTCACAGAACTCTGATTCCAAGCTCAGGCGTAGTCCTGAGCCAAACTAATTTCACCTACACTACCAAACGTCCGCTAACATCTAGCATACACTAGAGGGTGATACAAATGTTATTATTAAGATACAATAGAGCAACACACTAAGGAGATGTTTTGTGGGTGCTTTTTGTGCAGCTATTGTTTTTTTTTATTTTTTGTGCACAGGATTGTAGCCCCTAGCACAATTGTTATATATAAATAGAAAAAAAGCCTCAAAAATGAAATCAGCCACCATGTCTAAGGATCAGTAAGCTGCATTATATTATATTTTTGGTTTTGGGTTTAGATGCACTTTAATGGCAGGAGTTCACTGAAACCTGACAATTATTTCAAAGGCTCCTCCATGTTAAAGAGGTTGAGGACTGCTCAATTGTCTTCTTTCTTTTCTTTTCCAAGAATCAATTGTTGTCTTCTGTCAGTCTTATATGAATATTTGATTTTCTTTCCAGGCTCACCACCCAGTAGAGGAATAAGGTTCCTTATCTCGTTGATTAGCAGTCTAACCAGCTTCAAAGTCTTCCTCGTGATAGCAGCTCGCCTTCCTTAGAAAAGCTGCAGAGTTAGCACCTCAATCCTCGCTTATCGCCCTCCAGCATCTTCATGCCTGTCGGCCTTCAATAGGTAAAACATGCCAACCAGACAGCCATGCAGTGTAGAGCATAAGCCGACCTGTAGGATGCCTCTACCGCCTCTCAATCCTGACCCCCTCAGATGCTACCTTGACATGATGAATAATAGTTAAACCAGATGCTCCATCTACCTGCTGAGATCAGACGCTCTCATTTCATCTTACGCCTAAAATGGGTCAAGGAAAGTTGGCTTGTTTGTATGAAGAATGTGCAGCGGCAGTGTCATCCTGCAACAGTTCGTGCGGTGTTTATGATGGAGAGGGTGGATTCACAGAGGCACTTTCAGTCTTATTAAAGTGAATGTAAAACAAAGAGCTATTGTCATCATTCATGCCTTACAGTATATAGTTTTCTAGATAGTTGTTTTTTTTTTTTTGGTAATCTGCTTCAAAATGCGTTGCTTGGAGATTCTGCCAGTAACGTCACTTCCTGTTGTGGGATGACAAAATACAATAACTCTCTTAGGCCCCGTTCACATAGGGGCAACGCTACTTCGCACCGCGACCTCGGAGGTCGCGGTGCGAGCAGCGCGCCGCGACCTCGGAGCCGCCGCCACGGACTTCATAACATTGAAGTCTATGGCGGTCGCCTCCTGGTCGCCCCAAAGAAGCTCCGGACCCTTTTTCTAAGTCGGAGCGACTTGTGTCGCTCCTATTAGAACGGGTCCGCAGCTTCCCTATGGGAGGCGACCTACGGCGACCTGTGAGGCGACCAGGTCGCCTCACAGGTCGCCTCAGTGTGAACCGGCACTAACTGCCACTGCTGTAGATACTATGGTGGTAGCTTTGGGGTGTTTTACATGCACTTACTGTCAGCTGTCAGAAGGAATGGCTGTACAGCTGCTGGATCCCTTTCACACACTCTGGTATGTGTCATTCCCCTTCCCCCAAATGCCCCTGCCATGTTTCCCTGGCTTCCTGAGCCCATTGGCGGACCTGGGGCCAACATGGTGGGTGCCACAGGGTAGAAAGGAGGGAGATCAGCGAATGTCCATTCACTGATCACCTCTTTCAGTTAGTGACCCAGAAAAAAAACATGTAAAATGTTTGGGTCCTGGTGTTACTTTCCCCAATCAATATGGCCGAGGAAGAAGCTAATGGAGTGTGATCTCCATCAGCACAAGGGGGTCAAGAGTTTTATAATGCGCAGAGCACAAGGTTCCATAGCTCCCAACTGTAACTGATTTTGAAGTACTGTCCCTGATTTGGAACGAAGTCCCTCCTCATTTGTCCCTCATTTTGGTGAGATCTACATAGTTGAATATAAAATGCACTATTTATCTTCCAAAAAGTGTTTCCCAGTGCTAAAGCTTTCATCAAGGTAGACCAGGGCTGCCGGGCCACGTGAGGTGCCCCCCCAAAGCACCTTGTCCCCAGGTTGATGGGGACAAGGGCCTTTTCCTGAAAAACCCTGGGCTGTGGTTGTTGGGGTCTGCGGATGGGGGGCTTATCTGAATCTGGAAGCCCCCTTTAACAAGGGGGCTCCCAGATCCCCCCCCCATGTGAATGGATATCGGGTACATCATACCCCTACCCATTCCCTCTAAAAGTGTACAAAAAAAAAATAAAAGACAGTTTTTGACAAGTCCTTTACTAAAAAATTAAAATAAAAAAATAGTGTCACCCGATGTAAATACATTGTCAATCACGTCGCCCACCGCACCCGAAAAATAAAATAAAAAAGAAGCTCCTGCTTCTTCACACGCCTCCCGCGTAATGAGCTGTTTGAGTTTGACAGCTCTTTTATAGAAATCTGACGTCATGAGCGCCCCATAATGCACTGCTCAGGTGCAGTGAATAAATTACTGACGTCATGTCAGAGGGGGCGGTGCCAACGGGTGGTGTCCCCGCCCCTTTCCTATAAAAGAGCTGTCACAACTCCAGCAGCTCATTACGCAGAAGGCCTGTGAAGAGGCCAATCAGTAATTAATTCACTGCACTAGTAGTGCATTATGGGGCGCTCATCGGTAGGCAAACTTCCCACCAAGCGCCCCATTTGCTCGTATGTCCAGCGAACACACGAACGCCCGATGTTCGAGTCGAACGTAACTCGAAGCTCATCCTTATTCTAAAGTGTCTTATTCCCTGCTGACACTGCTACATGGTCAAGTTCCCTTCTGGTGCCTCATCTACTCAGATCTTCAGGCAAGTTCACAGCTGACAACCCTGTTTCTTTTGGTGCAGCACTCCCTGTCTCCACTTTCAGGGGTGCTCTGCACTCAGCCACAAGGGAAGCCCTTTCATCACTTTGGCCTCCAACCAGGTATGTGACACAGTCACTTGTAGTCTTCATTGGAAGCCTATGTGACAGGATGACAACACAGGGACACAACTGGGAAAAAGGAGGCAGAGTGTTGCCACCTTATAACAGAAAGTGCCTAAACAAACATTATGTACTCCTACTCATTCACATGGGGGGATCAGGTGAGCCCTTTTGTTAAAGGGGGCTTCCATATTCTCATAACCCCCCTCCGCCTGAAGACCTACACATCCATTGACCAGGGTTGTGGGAAAGAGGCCCTTGTTCCCCATCAATATGGGGACAATGTGATTTGGGGGGGTGCCCCCCTGCCCCAAAGCACCTCCCCCCATGTTGAAGGCATGTGGTCTGGTATGGTTCAGGGGCATTAGGCAGGATGAGCTCCTGGATGAAAGTCTTAGGCACAAGTTCCCCACTCACACACTGTCCCTCACCAGCTGGTACCTGTCCTTGACCTAGCCAAATGCATGGCAACTACAGTGGGAGAGTGCTATTTTTTAGAACTGCCGTCACCCAAGATGACCGTAGAGGTAATATAGCACAGCAGCGTCCAATCGGACGGCTGCTCTCCTGATGACGCCTATGGAGGCCTCAGAGGAACAAAAACTCCTCTTATCTTCCCTGCATGGCGAGTGCGGTAACAGTGCCACCTGTGCAGGGAAGCTGAACTACACCTGTCTACACACTGGCCTACACCCTAGGGGACAGAAGCACTTTGAAAGGCATGGACCACCACACTTTATACCACAGAGACAACATGGCTCCAATGAATACATAGATGTATGAGTAAATTTTGAGCACCATTATGTCTGGTTTTATGTGTCTGCCTCCTGTCCATGTCTCCTCTCGTCTATGGCCGCTGCATCAGAACCCATTTGTGCTCCTTTCCGTCCCTCCCCAGGAATGTATCCTCCTGGTATGCTGCCTAACCACACATGAAATGACTACACCTTTCTCTTCTCCGTTCTCCATGTAATATTTATGTCAGAGTGTGTTTGCATTTCCCTCTCCGCCGCCTTCTAAATACGATATTAATATTTATTGACCCGTCTCGGAGAATGCACATAGCTGTCTGTCTCTCTGGTGACAAGGTCCTGCTCCCTCGGTTTGGGGTTGGTGTTTTATATTTGCAGATCTGTCAGTGTGTCATTGTCAGTCAATATCTACATGTCTCCCCCCCACGCCCTAAGCCCTTGTCACCGCCATCTGTCTTTACCTATCATCTTGGCGGCGTTTGTCATTGCTTCTATACTTCAACTGCACTGCTAGTTGTGCGGTATTGGTAAGCCAGGGAGGATAGAACTGCTCTATAAAAGAGCACTTTAGGCAACTGTATAGCGGGAGTCTATGGAAGGGCAAACAAATGAAAAGGGGACATAGGGGGTCTACCCCAAGTGGAGGATCAGTCGTATTTGCATTGACCCAACCCCATAAATGGATAATATAGCTGTGCGGCTGCACCCAGGGCCAAGACAAGGGGTGAACAAGAGGGAAGGGCACCCCTCACCACACGCATCAGGGGTCAAGTCCTGGGGAAAAAAGTGTCGGACATCCTAGAGAATAAAATGGAAATCGTTGCAATACTTTATGTCACACCATATTTGCGCAGCGGTCTTACAAACGCAATTTTTTTGGGAAAAAAATGGATTTTTGTAAGATCTTACCGTAAAATCCTTTTCTCTTAAGCTCATTGACAGACGTAGTCTTCTTGATTCTCAAGAGCTGGGTTATGTTGTCTCCGCAGGAGTAGGACTAGGCAGAAAGACAAAACGTTCTGGCTCCACCCTAGGGGGCAGTCCCTGAGGGTATATCCTCCCTCTCTCTGCTACAGGGAATCAGTTCTGTTTTAAATCAGTACAGAGAATTTAACCCAACCCAACTCAATGATAGAGGGGCGGGTACTACGTCTGTCAATGAGCTTAAGAGAAAAGGATTTTACGGTAAGATCTTACAAAAATCCATTTTTCTCTATCGCTCATTGACAGACGTAGTCTTCTTGATTCTCAAGAGCTGGGACATCCAGAAGCAGTGCCACAAATGAGGGGTGGGATTGACAAAATCAAATCCAATCTAGAAGGCCCAACCGGTGCCAAACTAGAAGTTTTAAAGGCTCATTATAAACAAAGAATGAGACTAAAGAAAAATTTTCCAACGGAAAAAACCCTCGAGGTAGACCGCTGGTCTCCTCAAATTGCGGCTTGCAAAACCTTGCGGCCAAACGAGGCATCAGACGATGCCATTACATCAACTTTATAATGTTTAGTAAAGGTATGCACCGACGACCAGGTAGCCGCCTTGCACACCTGGACCACTGACGCCTGATGGCGAAAGGCCCATGACGCACTAAGTGCCCGAGTGGAGTGCGCCTTAACAGGGAACGGGGGCTCCCGACCCTTAATAGAATAAGCCTGTACTACCGTCTGTCTGATCCATCTGGAAATGGTCGCGGCAGATGCAGGCAACCCCTTTTTGGGTCCATCTGGGATCACAAAAAGTGAATCCGTCTTGCGAAACGAGTCTGTCGTTTTCAAGTATACCATGATCGCCCGGACCACATCCAAGGAGTGTAAAGCAAACTCCCGAGGATGACTGGGCTTAGGACACAGGGAAGGTAATACAATTTCTTCATTCAGATGAAATTCTGAAACCACTTTTGGTAGGAAGGATGGATTCGGACGAAGAACCACCTTATCTCTATGAACCACCAGATATGGTGAACGACAAGATAATGCGGCCAGTTCTGACACCCTGCGTGCAGAAGTAATAGCCACCAAGAAGGCCACCTTCTGGGACAACGTAGGTAGAGGAATCTCCCTAATATCTTCAAAGGGAGGTTTCTGAAGAACCGACAACACTAAATTAAGATCCCAGGGGGGTAACGGCGCGTGCACTGGCGGAGCCAGATGTCGCACCCCCTGGATGAAATTCCGCACCAAGGAATGAGTAGCCAAAGGCTTCTGAAAGAAGATAGCTAATGCTGAGACCTGACCCTTGATAGTACTCAAGGCCAGTTTCTGCTCAACCCCTTGTTGCAGAAAAGCTAATATTCGACTAATCGAATAAGACCGAGGACGGAACCCCAACGGTTCACACCATGCAATGTAGGACTTCCATGTGCGATGATAAATCTTTCTGGAAGTCGCTTTCCTTGCTTCAACTAGAGTAGGAATAACTGAAGCTGACAAACCTTTGTCCTTCAGCACCTGGGTCTCAATAGCCAGGCCGTTAAAGCCAGCGATCGTAAAGCAGGATGGAAGATCGGTCCCTGAGACAGTAGGTCCTCCCTGAGAGGAAGTCTCCACGGGACATCCGCCACCAGTCTGACCACGTCGGCGTACCAAGCTCGACGAGGCCAGTCCGGAGCTACCAGAATTACTGGAATTCCTTCCTCCTCTATCCTGCGAAGAAGTCTTGGCAGTAACGCGAGAGGAGGGAAGGCATATATTAGCTGGTATTGCCCCCACGGGGCGATCAGTGCGTCTGCGGTTTCTGCTAGAGGATCGCGGGAGCGAGCCACGAATCTCTGAACTTTCCTGTTGAATCGTGATGCAAACAGATCCACATCCGGGGTGCCCCACCGTAGGCACAACTGGTGGAAAACGTCTGGATGGAGGGACCATTCCCCCTGATCCAGAGTCTGACGGCTGAGATAATCTGCCTGCCAATTCTCCACCCCCGGAATGAACACCGCAGAGATTGCTGGAACAAATCGTTCTGCCCAGCGAAGAATGCAAGCCACTTCTTTGGCCGCTCGGACACTCTTGGTGCCCCCCTGGTGATTGACATAAGCCACGGCCGTGGCATTGTCCGACTGGATCCGAACCGGGCTGCCCTGGAGCTGCTCGGTCCAGTGAATCAGACAAAGTCTGATCGCTCTCAGTTCCAATACATTTATCGGTAACCTGGATTCTTCCGGGGACCAAAGTCCCTGGACAGATAACTGACCGAGAATTCCTCCCCATCCGGATAGACTGGCATCCGTGGTCACTATCGTCCAATATATTGGCAGAAATGACTTTCCCTGGCTGAGCATTGGAGACCGAAGCCACCAGACCAGAGACTCTCTGGTCTGTTTGCTCAATCGGATCTGATTGTCCAGGGATTCCGGATTCCGATTCCATCTGAGAAGAATCTCTTGCTGAAGAATTCGGGTATGGGACTGGGCAAATGGGACTGCTTCGAACGAAGCCACCATCAACCCCAGAACCCTCATGCAAGTCCGAAGAGAAGACCAGCTGTTGGACAGTAACAACTGGACTGCTGATTGAATCTTTCGGAGTTTCCCTACCGGAAGAAAAACTCTTGTCCTGACTGTGTCTAAAATTAGACCCAGATATTCGAGCCTCTGGGTGGGAACCAGAAATGACTTTTGCTGGTTCACCAGCCACCCGAATTCCTGTAAAGAAATCATAGTAATTTCTATGTTTTGTAGCAAGGTCTGAGGAGACTCTGCATGAAGCAGAAGATCGTCTAGGTAACCAAGGATCGATATGCCTCTTTGGCGCAGAAGTGCCAACATTGGGGCCAACACCTTTGTGAAGACCCGCGGAGCCGTGGCGAGACCGAAAGGTAACGCCACAAACTGATAGTGGTTCTCTTCTACGGAAAAGCGTAGAAACCGCTGATGTCCTGCGAAAATGGGAATGTGAAGATAGGCGTCCTTGATGTCTATGGACGCTAGGACATCCCCTGGATGCAGGAAGGCTGCTACTGTGCGAATGGACTCCATTCTGAATCTTCTTATGTTGACAAAAGAATTGAGTGCTCTTAAGTCCAGAATTGGACGCACTTTGCCCTCTTTCCTGGGTATTGTAAATAGGTTTGAATAAAACCCTTGAAACCGTTCTGTCCAAGGAACGTGGACTACCACTCCTTGTTGTAGTAAATCTGTGACTGCTCTCCGCAGATCTTCTAAACGATCTGAGGATAGTCGGATATTGGAAGGGAAGAATCGCGCCGGTGGGAGAGATCGAAACTCGATCTTGTACCCTGACCTTATGACTTCGCAAACCCATTTGTCCGGGATTCTGGAAAGCCATGGATCCGGGAACCGGCGAAGACGTCCCCCCACCCCAGTTATGGGTGGGGGCGCACCTTCAGGCTTTGGACGGTTTATCTTCAGGTCTGGAGGGGGCGGGCTTTTGCTTGCCCGACCAACGACCCCTGACGCCTCCTGCAGGAGCTTTGGAGGACTTAGTTTTTTCACCCGCGGGACGAAAAAACCTCTTGTGAGCAGAAAAAGAAGGCCCTCGTCTTTGACGAGTTCCTCTACCTTTAAAATTTTGCGGTAAAAAGGTGCTCTTTCCACCCGTGAGATCTTTAATGATCTCATCTAAGTTGGCTCCAAATAGACGCTCTCCTGAAAAGGGGATATTAGCCAATGCTTTTTTGGAACCTTGGTCGGCTAACCAACCTTTTAGCCACAGTGTACGCCTGAGAACCACTGCTGAGACTGATGCTCGCGCCAATAATGGAGTGGCGTCTAACGCCGCATCACACACAAACTGTAACCCCTGTATCATTTGTTCCAACAAATCTGATACCGCCTGAGGGACCTCTTCTAAGTCCCGGCGTAACCACTTGGTCCATTCAGTTACAGCCTGCGAAACCAGACCAATAGCTATTATAGGTCTGAAAGCTGATCCAATCAAGGAAAACATGGTGCGAGACATAGCTTCTATCTTGCGATCCACTGGATCTTTAAAAGACGGAGCGTCTTCTAAAGGAATAACCGTGGCTTTATTCAATCTAGCAATTGGTGAATCCACCACAGGTGGTTCTGTCCATTTCTTAATGAGGGTTTCCTCAAACGGATAACGCCTGTCAATGCGTTTAGAAATAGTAAAAGTGCGTTTTGGCAGACGCCATTCTTCTTCGATTGGATTGCCAAAACATTTGGGCAATGGAAAAACCTTCGCCACTTTGATGCGTTTTTTAGTCCCAAAAGGGATTTCAGTTTCAGCTATTTCCGATGGAATACCCTGTAACCTTAAGGTCTCTTGAACAGATACAATGAGTGCGTTTACCAACGCTTCCTCTCGGGCTATGGCGGATGCCGAAACATCCTCCTCACTGTCTGAAGAGACAGGACCCGAGACACCAATCCCAGATGAAGTACCTGCAACTGCAGAAATAGGCTCAGAGTCTGAATCCGAGGTTTCAGATAATATGGGGTTAGGCGGGGGTCGCTTTCTTGCGCCCTGTCCCTGACAAGCCACTTCGACCCGGGACACAAAAGTTTCCATAATAGCTGACAATGATTCAATTGTCAATGGGGTGCTGGAGGATCCCGCAGACCCCTCGAGGGGATCCGGAGGAGATACATGAGTGGCAGGGTCCATGTTAATTCAGGACACTTTTGCCAGCAAAACAAAAAAACTTTTTTTTTTTTTTTTTTTTGTGTGTCTCCCCCTAGCGCAATAGCGCCCCTCAGAGTACCTGCTTCTCGATCCCACAGAGAGAGAGAGGGACCCCCAAGGCTCACCAACCGATGCAGTGCAGCTTCCAACCAACTGCAGTCAGCGTCTGTCTTACACAGACTGGAAGGAGCTGTTTGCTTTTTCCCGGGTAGAAGGACGTGGCTCCGCCCCCTGTGTACGCCTTCCGGCGTTCCCAGCTCTCCACGAGGTAGCTGGGCTCACAAAACATGGCCGCCCCCATAGAGGAGACATAAGACTCCAAAAACATGGCGGCCGGCGTGACCTGAGGACATACATGCACTAGGTCTACGGCAAAATGGCGGCGGACCGCCGAAATCGTTTTCCCAGCACATCCACCTGCATCTCTGCTAAGAGGCGATATATGGATCTACAGGAGATACACTACAAATAAGGTAGGATTATACCTCCTATGTCTGCTGTAATGTTACAGTCTGCTGGGTAGAGTGTTAGCTCTTAAACCAAGTCCACTTCCCACAAACACATGCTGTATTACAAGGGGGACTTGTAAGTATCAGATATATACTGACCATATATGGAGGGGCCCATAATACATACTGCCTCATAACGAGGAAAAAAGGGAACGTTTACTCACCATACCGAACCGACAGGCACCCTCTCTTCACAATACCCTCTCCACCGGGGTGGGGGTTTGTGGACCACTCCGGACGCCTCGACTCTCTGGTTCCTGGCGTCCAAGCGAGACTTTTAACTCGCAAGGTCAGTCCCTCCACTGGGACTCCGTCGCGGCCGACCCAGCGCGGAGCTCTGGTCTGCACGCGCTCGTAGGCAGAAACCGGGGTGACCACTGGATCTCAACATCCAGCCCGTCGCCCGGCCCCGCATACTTACTTGAATGTGTCGCGGCCGACCAAGCGCAATGCCATGGTCTGCGCGCGCTCGTAGGCCGGCTGGGGTGACCACAAGTGTCGCCCAGTCCGGCATTTTTGCTTGAAGATCTCACAGGAAAAAACACTGGAGAAAAACTACCTAAAAAAATGTCTTTTTCTTAAAGAAAAAAGTCTTGCCAGGACCAAAAAGATCCCAGCAAGGAACTTAGGTCCTTACTCCTGACTAGACAGAAAAAAACTGATTCCCTGTAGCAGAGAGAGGGAGGATATACCCTCAGGGACTGCCCCTAAGGTGGAGCCAGAACGTTTTGTCTTTCTGCCTAGTCCTACTCCTGCGGAGACAACATAACCCAGCTCTTGAGAATCAAGAAGACTACGTCTGTCAATGAGCGATAGAGAAATACACTTTTTTTTAATTAAAAACAAAAAAAAAACAGTAAAGTTAGCCCAATTTTTTTCTATAATGTGAAAGTTAATGTTACGCCAAGTAAATAGATACCTAACTTGTCATGCTTTAAAATGTCGCACGCTCGTGGAATGGCGGCAAACTTTGGTACTTAAAATTCTCCATAGGCGACATTTTAAAAAATGTCTACAGGTTACCAGCTTAGAGTTACAGAGGAGGTCTAGTGCTAGAATTATTTCTCTTGCTCTAACGATTGTGGCGATACCTCACATGTGTGGTGCGAACGCCGTTTACATATGTGGGCGCGACTTGCGTATGGGTTCGCTTCTGCGCACGAGCTCGGAGAGACGGGACGCTTTAAAAATTTTTTTCTTATTTATCTTACTTTTTATTTTTTATTTTTACACTGTCCCTTGAAAAAATAAAATTGATCACTTTTATTCCTATTACAAGGAATGTAAACATTCCTTGTAATAGATACAAGCAGGACAGGTCCTCTTTAACGTGAGATCTGAGGTAAAAAAAAAAAAAAATGGCCCTTTAAGGCCGTTGGGCGGAACTGAAGTTTTGACGCGTCACTCTGATCCTCCAAGGGCATAAAGTCCATCTTGCCCTCAATCGACTTCCTGCCCATCAGGAGAGAAGATTGGATAGGGGAAAACTACTGTGAAGCGGGGGTGGTACCTCTCCCGCCGCCTATAAAAGTGATCCTGTGGCCAATTTGTCACTGGGACCACTTTTATGCAAAAGCGGACCGCCCGCCGTTTAAGAAAATATCAGGCTTATGCCAGCTATCTGCTGCCATAATCCCGGTATTTAACCGCTTGCCGGCCGCTGCATGACTACTTACTGCGGCGGTCAGCCCCTCACAGGCAAAGTGACGTAGGGCCCCCGAAGGCGCGCTCCCGCGCAGTCACGGACTCCCCCGCGCGTGTGCCTGGCGGACCCGATGTCCGCCGGGCACTCGCGATCGTCCGTTACACCGGGAGAAAGGCAGGCGGCTAATGTAAACAAAGTCGCCTGTCATTCTCCCCTGTGTAAGAATGGTGATCATACGGTTCTGCTATGTAGGACCGTTGATCACTGTTCTTACACATCAAGCCACAGCCAATCAGAGTTAGAATCACGCCCCTAGGGACACACTTAATCCCTCCCTCTCAAAAAAGTTAACCCCTTCACTGCCAGTGTCATTTTACAGTAACAGTGCATATGTATAGCACTGATTAGTGTAGTAATGTCACTGGTAACCCCAAAAGTGTCAAAAATGTCAGTCAAGGGTCCAATCTGTCCGCCGCAATGTCTCAGTCCCGCAAAAAAAATCGCAGATCGCCGCCATTACTCATTAAAAATAAAAACAACTAAAATGACAAAAATCTTTCCCTTAGTTAGTAAACGCAATAACTTTTGCTCAAACCAATCAAAATATGCTTCTTGCGATTTTTTTTACCAAACATATGTAGCATAAAACAAATTGGCCTAAAATGTTAAAAAATTTTGATTTCTAAAATTTTTTTGGGGAATTTCATATAAAAAAATGTGAAAAATATTGTTATTTTTGCAAAATTGTCGCTCTTTTTTTGTTTATAGCGCATGATCAAAAAATCGCACAGGTGATCAAATACCACCAAAAGAAATCTCTGTTTGTGGGAAAAAAAGGACGTCAAATTCGTTTAGGTACAGCGTCGCACGACCGCGCAATTGTCCGTTAAAGTCACGCAGTGCCGAATCGCAAAATAGGCCCTGGTCAGGAAGGGGGTAAAATCTTCCGGGGCTTAAGTGGTTAATGTCAAAGTAGCAATGTAAATACACGGTGGGCAATCAAGAAGTGGTTAACTACCGAAACACATGTAAAACCTTTCTTTTTTGTACCAATAAAATTTAATAATTTTTGGAAAAAATAATTGTTTGTTGTATGTTGCACCTCAAAAACACTGTTTCTCTTCCTATGTGCATTGTAAGCAATGGTAGGTAGAATGTAATGATAAGAATAAAATCAATGACAGTACTTTAGGAGCTGTCCGTGGTGCTTACCCTTATTTATTCATGTGTTACTGGATCCAAGAATCAAACCCCATGTTATTTATGTTTGAACATATACAGGGTTAACCACTTGCCCCTCCTTCATGACCAGTCCATTTTTTTGTGATACGGCACTGACAATTGCGTAGTCGAGCAAAGTTTTACCCAAATAAAACATACAGTATCTCACAAAAGTAAGTACACCCCTCACATTTCTGTAAATATTTTATTCTATCTTTTCATGTGACAACACTGAAGAAATGACACTTTGCTACAATATAAAGTAGTGAGTGTACAGCTTGTATAACAGTGTAAATTTACTGTCCCCTCAAAATAACTCAACACACAGCCATTAATGTCTAAACCGCTGGCAACAAAAGTGAGTACCCCCCCTAAATGATCATGTCTAAATTAGGCCCAATTAGCCATTTTACCTCCCCGGTGTCATGTGACTCATTAGTGCTAGAAGGTCTCAGGTGTGAATGGGGAGCAGGTGTGTTAAATTTGGTGTTATCGCTCTCACTCTCTCATACTGGTCACTGGAAGTTCAACATGGCACCTCATGGCAAAGATCTCTCTGAGGATCTGAAAAAAAAAAGTTTTGCTCTACATAAAGATGGCCTAGGCTATAAGAAGATTGCCAAGACCCTGAAACTGAGCTGCAGCATTGTGGCCAAGACCATACAGCGGTTTAACAGGACAGGTTCCACTCAGAACAGGCTTCGCCATGGTCAACCAAAGAAGTTGAGTGCATGTGCTCAGCGTCATATCCAGAGGATGTCTTTGGGAAATAGACGTATGAGTGCTGCCAGCATTGCTGCAGAGGTTGAAGGGGTGGGGGGGTCAGCCTGTCAGTGCTCAGACCATACACCGCACACTGCATCAAATTGGCCTGCATGGCTGTTGTCCCAGAAGGAAGATTCTTCCAAAGATGATGCACAAGAAAACCCGCAAACAGTTTTCTGTAGACAAGCAGACTAAGGACATGGATTACTGGAACCATGTCCTGTGGTCTGATGAGACCAAGATAAACTTATTTGGTTCAGATGGTGTTAAGCGTGTGGCGGCAAACAGGTGAGGAGTACAAAGACAAAGTCCACAGTGAAAATGTCCAAATTGGGCCTAAAGTGTCAATATTTTGTGTGGCCACCATTATTTTCCAGCACTGCCTTAACCCTCTTGGGCATGGAGTTCACCAGAGCTTCACAGGTTGCCACTGGAGTCCTCTTCCACTCCTCCATGATGACATCACGGAGCTGGTGGATGTTAGAGACCTTGTGCTCCTCAACCTTCTGTTTAAGGATGCCCCACAGATGCTCAATAGGGTTTAGGTCTGGAGACATGCTTGGCCAGTCCTTCACCTAGTTCCTAGCAGGTATTTTTCTCTATTTCCTTCCTATCTATTAAACTTCTCGCAGCCCATGTAACACATTTGCTAAGCAGCAAAGAGAGTGGGCTATATTGCCCTTGAACTGCACATATGCACCTATTGGCGGTGTTCTGTTGAATAGTGCATCCTGTCAGATAATGCCTCTGATGCCCATGTGCAGTAGGTAGCGTCACCCGTGGCGTGATGTCAACACTCCACATGCGCTGATTGTCAGGGGCATTATCCTACCACCTTGGGGGGAAGAATCTAATTGTCACATTTTTCCTTGCTCTCTCTACACATGTGCAAGACATGAGCGACGAAATCCGTCCTGCAACACACACCGAAATCCGCACTGCAAGATCCGCCATGCAACACACCGAAATCTGCCCAACAACAATAGTATTCTGCCTGTGACTCCGCTTATAACGTCACTCAAGTCTCGAGCATGCGCAGAGAGTGAGATAGAATCTGACAATTAGGCTCTCCCTCAGCGCTTTGCAGATGATAATGCCTCAATAGATCAGCTAAAGCGACGTTACGTATTGCGCATGCACAGATTGTTGGAGACATTATCTGATGGGATGCACTATTTGAAAGAACAGCGGCAGAGGTTTTCTGTGCTGAGACTGTGCTCACTGCATGCTCTTAGCACAGAGACCAATCTGTCACAGACAGTCCATGTTAATGATCAGGCACTGGCGGGACTGGCTCATGATCATGTGACTACTGTGACCATTAGACAGACCTTCCTAAGGGATGCTGGGGAGGATGGAAATGGGTTAATAGTTGTCAGCAGGGCTGCTAATAAAGGGTTATGGGCAGTATTCCTGTAATGAGCCCCATCAGGACAACAGGGGGGGCCGAGCCCAGATGGGGCTGCCTGTGATCAACCCCAGTGCAGTGTCGCAAAAGAGGTTACAAAGACATGCCCGGGGCATTATAGAATGTTGAGGTATTTATACCAACAACCTGGATCCTGGGGGAGAGAAATATGATAAAATAACGGAGAATCTGGGTAATAGAGTTGGGCCCTAGGGGTCTTGAAGTGTATGGAGAGATGTGGATCAGCAGCTCTATGTCCTTCTGAGGTCAGGAAGATCCAATTTGGAGGACTAAGCCACTCTACTCTTTAAAATTACGTCAACTTAATTTTACTTTACCTGTTGGAATTAAGCCAAGCACCCTCCGTCTTACCACTCAAGACCCACTCAGAACTGCTTTTAAGGAGGATGGTGCTTAATGCTGTTTACATTTATTGTCAGAAAGGGCTTTACCCACAGGGCAGGGGTACATGTCTTTATTCGCACCTAACGCCAGCACAGACTCCAGGTAGATAGACAAAGAGCTCTCACAGGCATGCCAGGGGCATCATAGGATGTAGAGGTCATAAGTACCCACAACCAAGATCCAGTTATAGAGAAAAGTGATAAAAATAGAGGATCTGGGTAATGGGGGGCCCGTTGACTGAGCTGAAGTGTATAGAAAGATGTGGAGAGGCTCTAAGTTTTACTGAAGTCAGGAAAATCCAGTTTAGAGAGGACTAAGCCACATTACTCTCTGGAATGATCTCAACTTCTTTCACTTATCTGTTGGCATTAGGCCAAGTGCCCTCCGTTTCAACACTCATGACCCACTCAGAACTACTTTTAGGGATGATGGAGCTTAGTACAGTGCACATTCATTGTCAGAAAGGGCTTTACTCACAAGACAGGGATACATGACTATGTTAGCACCTACCACCAGCACAGACTCCAGGTAGATAGACAAAGAGCTTTCACAGCCATGTCAGGAGCATCACAGGATGTAGAGGTCATAAGTACCCACAACCAAGATCCAGGGGATAGAGGAAAGTGATAAAAAATAGAGGATCTGGGTAATGGGAGGCCCACTGACTGAGTTGAAGTGTATAGAAAGATGTGGAGAGGCTCTATGTTTTACTGAAGTCAGGAAGATCCAGTTTGGAGGACTAAGCCACATTACTCATTGGAATTACTTCAACTTCTTTCACTTATCTGTTGGCATTAGGCCAAGCACCCTCAGTCTCACCACTCATGACCCACTCAGAACTGCTTTTAGGGAGGATGCGGCTTAGTGCAATGCACATTCATTGTCAAAAAGGGCTTTACCCACAGGGCAGGGGTACATGACTATTAGCACCTGACACTAGCATAGACTCCAAGCAGATAGACAAAGAGGGTTCACGGCCATGCCAGGTGCTTCATAGGATGGAGAGGTACCAAGTATCCACAACCTAAATCCTGGGTGAGAGGGGAATGAAAAAGAATAGAGGATCTGGGTAATTGAAGGGTTCAGGGTTCAGGGCTCTAGGGGGGGTTGAAGTGTTTGGAGAGATGTGGAGGGGCTCTATTTTGTTCTGAAGTCAGAAAAATCCAGATTAGAGCGGACTAAGCCACACTACTCTCTGGAATTACCTCAACTTCTTTCACTTATCTGTTGGCATTAGGCCAAGCGCCCTCCGTTTAAACACTCATGACCCACTCAGAACTACTTTTAGGGAGGATGGAGCTTAGTGCAGTGCACATTCATTGTCAGAAAGGGCTTTACTCACAGGACAGGGATACATGACTATGTTAGCACCTACCACCAGCACAGACTCCAGGTAGATAGACAAAGAGGTTTCATAGGCATGTCAGAGGCATCATAGGATGGAGAGGTCATGAGTACCCTCAACCAAGATCCTGGGTTAGAGAGAAGTGATAAAAAAAATTGAGGATCTGGGTAATGGGGGTTCCACTGAGTGACTTGAAGTATATAGAGAGATGTGGAGGAGCTCTATGTTCTACCGAAGTCAAGATGATCCCGTTTGGAGGACTAAACCACATTACTCTCGGGAATTACCCCAACGTACCCCAAGCATCATTCTTTTATCCTCCTGGCATCCACATTCATTGTCAGAAAGGGTTTTACCCACAGGGCAGGGGCAGATTACTCTATTAGCACCGGACACCAGCACAAACTCCAGATAGATGGACAAAAATGGTATAGATTGACATAGCTTGGGTTCACGGGCATGCCAGGTGCATCATCGGATGGAGTGATACCAAGAACCTACAACCTGGATCCTGGGTGAAATAAGTGATAAAACAATTGTGGAGGATCAGGGTAATGGGGAGCCCATTGAGTTGTGTATGTGTGTGTGTGTGTGTGTCTGTGGGGGGGGGGGGGCTGAAGTGTATAGAGAGATGTAGAAGGGAGGTATGTTCTACTGAAGTCAGGAGGATCTAATTTGGAGGACTAAGCCACATTACTCTCTGGAATTACCTCAGCTTCCTTCACTTACCTCTTAGCATTGGGCCAAGCACCCTCCATCTCACCATTAAGGACTCATTCAAAACCCCTTTTAAGAAGTGCAGATAAATAGATCTAAATGTATCCATTGTTATACTGTATATAAACTGTATTCAATTTAAAGATGATTAATTAGATAATGTTCCCTGTGCTGGCTAGCACAACTTGCTCCTCCAATATGTACCTCCACGACTTGTTCCTTCAACATGTACCTCCACGACTTGTTCCTTCAACATGTACCTCCACGACTTGTTCCTTCAACATGTACCTCCACGACTTGTTCCTTCAACATGTACCTCCACGACTTGTTCCTTCAACATGTACCTCCACGACTTGTTCCTTCAACATGTACCTCCACGACTTGTTCCTTCAACATGTACCTCCACGACTTGTTCCTTCAACATGTACCTCCACGACTTGTTCCTTCAACATGTACCTCCACGACTTGTTCCTTCAACATGTACCTCCACGACTTCTTCCTTCAACATGTACCTGCACGACTTGTTCCTTCAACATGTACCTCCACGACTTCTTCCTTCAACATGTACCTCCACGACTTCTTCCTTCAACATGTACCTCCACGATTTCTTCCTTCAACATGTACCTCCACGACTTCTTCCTTCAACATGTACCTCCACGACTTGCTCCTCCAACTTGTACCTCCACGACTTGCTCCTCCAACATGTACCTCCACGACTTGTTCCTTCAACATGTACCTCTAGTACTTGCTCCTCCAACATGTACCTCCACGACTTGCTCCTCCAACATGTACCTCCACGACTTGTTCCTTCAACATGTACCTCTAGTACTTGCTCCTCCAACATGTACCTCCATGACTTGCTCCTTCAACATGTACCTCCACGACTTGTTCCTTCAACATGTACATCCAATGATATATTTTTTTCTTTTTTGCTCAACTTTGCTATATTTTTCTTTTTCATGGTTAGTAATTCCATCACTTTTCCTTTCTTGTGCCTTTCTTCTAGTATATATCTCTCTGTATTTTATGGTTAAGGGAGACAGTTCTTATTGGTGATACAGAACATAAAGCAAGTTCACCATACATCTGTATTTCCTCTCCAGCCATCCATCCCTCATTCATAGTCACAGACCATCACCCAGAAATTATATTATATTGCATCTGTTTCATCTCAGTGCTGTCTCGGCACAGACCACACCACTGTCACACTGCTAACCAGAAACCTGTCATTTCAATAAAAGGAAACAAATGAATTTAGATTTTAACCTAATGAATAGCTGCGAGGTTGTAACCGTGACAAGCTGTCGGCTGCTTTTTTTCGGAGATCAGAGTGCAATCTGCAGAGGATGAACACAAAGAAGCATTACACACACTGCAGACTTTACTGAGCAAACAAAAAAATGACTTATAAATGGTTCCATCATACATTCAGTATGAATTGTCTGGGCTTGTGACAGGTTTACTTTAATAGCTACAAGAAATGATATATTCTGTTACCGAGGTGGGCAGTCATAGTACTGTCATAGTACTGTGTTATCCATCCATCAAGCTGAGAGTCTGCAGTTTATATATTAGCCCTGTATTCACTAACTCGGTTGCAAGCTTTTGAAACACAAAAGGTTTCTATGTCATTGGAACCCAACGTGTTATGATAAACTTGACTTAGTCAATGAAGGGTACCTTGAGAATTCCAAACCTTCCGGAGAGGTTGACAGTCATACAACAATGGGTTAAAGAAGGCGGGATATTCTAGTATTCTGCCATTGTAAGAAGAGGCAGTTTCAGCACAGATTAGCATGCAAGCATTGGTGTGTGCAGCCTATTGCATTAGGGTGTGCACGGTGCACCCCTGGTAGTTCCGCCACTGGGCTGCAGTGAGAGACTCCCGCGACTTGCGGGAGATTTTTAGGGTTATGTGCGCCCCCCCTCACGAGGCGCCTGGGCGCGGTGCACCCTGCGCACCCGCCCAGGATCGGCCCTGTGTGCACCCCATAGCACAAACACACATGTGTATATCAGCACAGCAGTGGACAGTAGAGCAGAGATTGGTGTCAGTAGGGCAGCGGGAGGTTTCAGTAGTTTTATTTTTATATCTTTTTTATTATTTTTTTACATTTTTTTCTATTTTTTGCAATATTATTTTTTTTTACAATTTTTTATATGTTTTTATTATTTTTTTAAATTTTTTTCGATTTTTTGCAATATTATTTTTATTATTTTTTTACAATTTTTTATATGTTTTTATTGTTTTTTACATTTTTTGCAATATTATTTTTATTATTATTTTTTTACAATTTTTTTTTAGGAGCCCCGTTGGGGGGGGGGGGCTTTGGTGAAATATCAAGGGTCTAAACCAGTGGTTCTCATCTTCTGTCCTCAGGACCCACTAACAGGCCAGATTTTAAGTATTACCTTGGGGAAATGCAGACTTGAATACTGCAATCACTGAGCAGAAAATTATATCACCTGTGATATATTTCAGTTATCTTGCAAACCTGGATTGTTAGTGGGTCCTGAGGCCAGGAGTTAAGAACCACTGGTCTAAACAGACCCCTGATGTCTCACTTTTGAGACAGAGAAAGGGACTGAGGACAGAGATTCCCCAGTCCCTTTCTCTGCAGCCTCAGCTGTACAGGACAGTAAATGAATGGGAAATGCTCTAAGCTGATTGGCTTCATGTTCGTTCACAAACTGAAGTATAGTAAACATAGTTTACTATGCTTCAGTTAAAGTGGATGTAAATCTGATTCATGAATTTTGACCTAGGCATATATCTTCAGTCTTTTCTTTTCTCTCTCCAAAACACTAAGGCCCTGTTCACACCTGAGTGTATTTCAGCTCATAAAATGCTCATCTCTAAAGTCTCAAAACACCCAACAAGCAAAATCTCATTCTTTTCAATGGCCGCTGTTCGGATCTGAGTGTTTTGTCGCCTGAAGCAAAACGCCTTAAGCTCAAAAAAGTACACAAGCTTATTTTTTTGGCAGATTACAAGTGTTTTTGCTAGATGTCAATGCCTGCCTCCAAACACCTCCAAAAAACCTGAAAAAAAGCCAGAAAAAAACACCTGTAAAAAACCCCAGAAAAAACGTCTAAAAAAAAGCCCAAAAAATGCCTGCAAACAATACCCTCAGGTGTGAGTGAGGCCTGAGTCCCATGGCTTTCTCCAGCTCTGTTCTTCTGTTATCAGCATGATAACTTCTGGCAAGTTCTCCACCAACTGAGATAAAACCAGGCTGAATTTTTTGTTGGGTGGGTGGTCTAAATAGATTAGCAGAGAGCTGGTCTATTCACAGCACATTCCTTCTTTCCTCTGCCTATGTGGAGGAGGGGGGGGACCTATGGAGGTTATCTCTACCTATAGAGACCCCCATTTGGGGTTCTCCAAGATACTACCCTTGCCTGGGGAAGGCCCCTTGAGGTCATAGGTTCTATATGTTTTTTTTTTATTATTGTCATATGTTTTTAATATGTATCGATGCTTGAGTAAAATCATGTGATACACTTTTAAATATTTGTAAATAAATATATTTTTGATACTTCAACATGTTTGATATAGTCTCACATCTATGCCAGTAAAGTCCTCCTGACACAGGGCGGGGTTCTGTTTTCCTTTTGTTCTTTACAATTATATTTGGATGTGGCATAATCAGTGGTCTAGGCTTTTTATACTCGCCTGGATCACTCTCTTTATTGCCTTTGATCTGCTTTTGGATACCCATCTACCAACTTTGACCTCAGACTGTGGTCTTGCCTTTCTGGGAGACCTAAGACACAGGACGTGGTGCTCATCACTGTTGGGGGGGCCTTACACAACAAGATTGTTGCACATCCCCATTGACAATGTGTTTTTGCTTTCTGCCACAGTAATTCGGCAGCATAAGGCGTTGATCCTATACCTGATTGTGAGACAAGATTTTTTCAGCACTTTTTAAAACACTTGGAAATGGGCTAGATTTCGTATAATGCAGACAGCTCTCTTTGATATCTAGGGCAATGAGGCCCTGCTGGGGGGGGGGGGGGGTATTTTTCTATAGTCCCTGTGTCCGCCCGGGAAGCATGTGATGATGACCCAGTGTATTCCATCAGTGTTTTTAATATAATTTCCTCCTTCCTTTTTGGGTCCTGAAGAAGCTACGGTTACGGCGAAACATGTTGACCTACGGAGATTATCTCTACCTTTGACCTACGGAGGTTATCTCTACCTTTGACCTACATAGGTTATCTCTACCTATAGAGACCCCCATTTGGGGTTCTCCAAGATACTACCCCTACCTGGGGAAGGGCCTTTTGAGGTCATAGGTTCTATATGTGATGATGACCCAGTGTATTCCATCAGTGTTTTTAATATAATTTCCTCCTTCATTTTTGGGTCCTGAAGAAGCTACGGTTACGGCGAAACGTGTTGACCTACGGAGGTTATCTCTACCTTTGACCTACGGAGGTTATCTCTACCTATAGAGACCCCCATTTGGGGTTCTCCAAGATGCTACCCCTACCTGGGGAAGGCCCTTTGAGGTCATAGGTTCTATATGTGATGATGACCCAGTGTATTCCATCAGTGTTTTTAATATAATTTCCTCCTTCCTTTTTGGGTACGGTTGAAACAGGTTGACATGTTGACTTACAGAGGTTATCTCTACCTTTGACCTACGGAGGTTATCTCTACCTTTGATCTATGGAGGTTATCTCTACCTATAGAGACCTCCATTTGGGGTTCTCCAAGATACTACCCCTACCTGGGGAAGGCCCCTTGAGGTCATAGGTTCTATATGTTTTTGTATTATTGTCATATGTTTTTAATATGTATCAATGCTTGATTATATGCCATGTGATACAATTTTAAATATGTTTAAATAATTATATTTTTTGATACTTCAACATGTTTGATATAGTCTCACTGCCATCTGTGCCAGTAAAGTCCTTCTGATACAGGGCGGGGTTCTGTTTTCTTTTTGTTCTTTGCAAATATATTCGGATGTGACATAATCAGTGGTCTAGGCTTTTTATACTCACCTGGAGAAGTGTTTCACTCTCTCTATTGCCTTTGATCTGCCTTTGGATACCTGTCTACTAACTCTGACCTCAGACTGTGGTGTAATCCCCCCCCCCCCCAAATTTTTATTTATATCAGATTTTGGTGACATTTTGTCAAACTGCATCAGAGCCGATGAAAAGCTAAAATTCAAGTGTAGAGCCCAAGCAGACAGTAATACATTTCAATCTTAAAATATCAGCACACTGGAGCTGAACTTGTGCAAAAAATCTAAATAAAATAAAAATAAAATTGAACCCAGCAGCTGGAAAACAATCTGCCAACCCTAGCAGAATGAGATCAATTATACATTCAAAACCAGTGCTTACAATCAATACTCCCCGATGGAAGTCCTTAAAATATAGCTTCAAGATTATATATCAATGTCTCCTATCTTCAATAAAGTGCATTTATAAGTAGTGTTGAGCGAACACGGACTGTATTATTCGTGTTCGTACCGAATAATTGGATTTTTTTTACCCGAACACGGACACGGACACTTTACTGTATGTTCGGGTAAAAATCCGTGTTCGGTCGTTTTATTTCCGGGTTTTGCATGCTTTGGCGCTCTTTTCATGGCGGGCTTTCAACAGCCAATCAACAATCGTTTAACTGGTGTGCCTTAAGCCATCCCAGCCATGCCTGCAAATGTCTTAGTAGCTGTGATTGGCCGTCTGAAGCATGTGACCAAGTCTTTATAAGTTCGAGGCAGCCCCTGCAGCAGCGTCATTCTGCTGCTTAGCTAAGGGACAGAGCACACATCAATGTGCTGGCTGCTGATTAGGGAAAGATAGGCAGGAAAAAACCATTTGTGTCCGGATAGAATTGAGGGACAGGTCGGAGTGTTTAGGCAGGGCGAGTTGTAGGCATTTTAGGGATAGAGTCTGCTGAATTATAGGGTCAGTGTCTTCTACAAACTACAATCGATATTGCTGTGTGGGGGGTGGGGTGAATCTGCACTCAATCCTGATCTACGATCTCTTCTCAATCCTGTTAGGGACAGAGTCTGCTGAATTTTAGGGAAACTGTGTTCTACAAACTACAATCGATATTGCTGTGTGGTGTGGGATTGGAGATAGGCAGGTGTCAGTGATCCACATCCATTTTTCTGTGTGTGAGCTGCAGTGAACACAATCTTTTTGGGCTGCAGTGAACACAATCTTTTTGGGCTGCAGTGAACACAATCTTTTTGGGCTGCAGTGAACACAATCTTTTTGGGGTGCAGTGAACAAAATCTTTTTGGGGTGCAGTGAACACAATCCTTTTTGGTGTGCAGTGAACACAATCTTTGTGGGGTGCAGTGAACAAAATCCTTTGTGGGGTGCAGTGAACACAATCTTTTTGGGGTGCAGTGAACAAAATCCTTTTTGGGGTGCAGTGAACAACATCCTTTTTGGGGTGCAGTGAACACAATCTTTTTGGGGTGCAGTGAACAAAATCCTTTGTGGGGTGCAGTGAACACAATCTTTTTGGGGTGCAGTGAACACAATCTTTTTGGGGTGGAGTGAACAACATCCTTTTTGGGGTGCAGTGAACAAAATCCTTTTTGGGGTGCAGTGAACAAAATCATTTTTGGGGTGCAGTGAACACAATCTTTTTGGGGTGCAGTGAACACAATCTTTGTGGGGTGCAGTGAACACAATCTTTTTGGGGTGGAGTGAACAACATCCTTTTTGGGGTGCAGTGAACAACATCCTTTTTGGGGTGCAGTGAACACAATCTTTTTGGGGTGCAGTGAACACAATCTTTGTGGGGTACAGTGAACAGAATCTTTGTGGGGTGCAGTGAACACAATCTTTGGGGGGTACAGTGAACCCAATCTTTTTGGGGTGCAGTGAACACAATCTTTGTGGGGTGCAGTGAACACAATCTTTTTGGGGTGGAGTGAACAAAATCATTTTTGGGGTGCAGTGAACAACATCCTTTTTGGGGTGCAGTGATCAAAATCCTTTTTGGGGTGCAGTGAACACAATCTTTTTGGGGTGCAGTGAACAAAATCCTTTGTGGGGTGCAGTGAACAGAATCTTTGTGGGGTGCAGTGAACACAATCTTTGGGGGGGTACAGTGAACACAATCTTTTTGGGGTGCAGTGAACACAATCTTTGTGGGGTACAGTGAACAGAATCTTTGTGGGGTGCAGTGAACACAATCTTTGGGGGGTACAGTGAACACAATCTTTTTGGGGTGCAGTGAACACAATCTTTGGGGGGTACAGTGAACACAATCTTTTTGGGGTGCAGTGAACACAATCTTTGTGGGGTGCAGTGAACACAATCTTTGGGGGGGTACAGTGAACACAATCTTTTTGGGGTGCAGTGAACAACATCCTTTTAGGGTGCAGTGAACACAATCTTTGTGGGGTGCAGTGAACAGAATCTTTGTGGGGTGCAGTGAACACAATCTTTGGGGGGTACAGTGAACAGAATCTTTGTGGGGTGCAGTGAACACAATCTTTGGGGGGTACAGTGAACACAATCTTTGTGAGGTGCAGTGAACACAATCTTTGTGGGGTGCAGTGAACACAATCATTGTGGGGTGCAGTGAACTCAATCTTTGTGGGGTACAGTGAACACAATCTCATACTTCTGAAGATTTGAGGGTGCTGCCTGTTCCATACTCCCCCTACTCCTCATCTAGCCTTTTAGGGGTACAAACAATAGTAATTGGGGCCTAGTGTGGTTGTGTACGTGTGATATACATACACTTTTTTTGGATCATATTTTCTATTCCGCTATTTAATCAAAAACCTTTGGGGATCAGTTAAATTGGGGGATAGCCTGTGTTGGTACGTGTGAGAGAGATCCACCTTTCCAAGTTGTTGGGGTTCATCTCATACTTCTGAAGGTTTGAGGGTGCTGCCTGTTCCATACTCCCCCTACTCCTAGCCTTTTAGGGGTACAAACAATAGTAATTGGGGCCTAGTGTGGTTGTGTACGTGTGATATACATACACTTTTTTTGGATCATATTTTCTATTCCGCTATTTAATCAAAAACCTTTGGGGATCAGTTAAATTGGGGGATAGTCTGTGTTGGTACGTGTGAGAGAGATCCACCTTTCCAAGTTGTTGGGGTTCATCTCATACTTCTGAAGGTTTGAGGGTGCTGCCTGTTCCATACCCCCCCTACTCCTCATCTAGCCTTTTAGGGGTACAAACAATAGTAATTGGGGCCCAGTGTGGTTGTGTACGTGTGATATACATACACTTTTTTTGGATCATATTTTCTATTCCGCTATTTAATCAAAAACCTTTGGGGATCAGTTAAATTGGGGGATAGTCTGTGTTGGTACGTGTGAGAGAGATCCACCTTTCCAAGTTGTTGGGGTTCATCTCATACTTCTGAAGGTTTGAGGGTGCTGCCTGTTCCATACCCCCCCTACTCCTCATCTAGCCTTTTAGGGGTACAAACAATAGTAATTGGGGCCTAGTGTGGTTGTGTACGTGTGATATACAAACACTTTTTTTGGATCATATTTTCTATTCCGCTATTTAATCAAAAACCTTTGGGGATCAGTTAAATTGGGGGATAGTCTGTGTTGGTACGTGTGAGAGAGATCCACCTTTCCAAGTTTTTGGGGTTCATCTCATACTTCTGAAGATTTGAGGGTGCTGCCTGTTCCATACCCCCCCTACTCCTCATCTAGCCTTTTAGGGGTACAAACAATAGTAATTGGGGCCTAGTGTGGTTGTGTACGTGTGATATACATACACTTTTTTTGGATCATATTTTCTATTCTGCTATTTAATCAAAAACCTTTGGGGATCAGTTAAATTGGGGGATAGTCTGTGTTGGTACGTGTGAGAGAGATCCACCTTTCCAAGTTTTTGGGGTTCATCTCATACTTCTGAAGATTTGAGGGTGCTGCCTGTTCCATACCCCCCCTACTCCTCATCTAGCCTTTTAGGGGTACAAACAATAGTAATTGGGGCCTAGTGTGGTTGTGTACGTGTGATATACATACACTTTTTTTGGATCATATTTTCTATTCCGCTATTTAATCAAAAACCTTTGGGGATCAGTTAAATTGGGGGATAGTCTGTGTTGGTACGTGTGAGAGAGATCCACCTTTCCAAGATGTTGGGGTTCATCTCATACTTCTGAAGGTTTGAGGGTGCTGCCTGTTCCATACCCCCCCTACTCCTCATCTAGCCTTTTAGGGGTACAAACAATAGTAATTGGGGCCTAGTGTGGTTGTGTACGTGTGATATACATACACTTTTTTTGGATCATATTTTCTATTCCGCTATTTAATCAAAAACCTTTGGGGATCAGTTAAATTGGGGGATAGTCTGTGTTGGTACGTGTGAGAGAGATCCACCTTTCCAAGTTGTTGGGGTTCATCTCATACTTCTGAAGGTTTGAGGGTGCTGCCTGTTCCATACTCCCCCTACTCCTCATCTAGCCTTTTAGGGGTACAAACAATAGTAATTGGGGCCTAGTGTGGTTGTGTACGTGTGATATACATACACTTTTTTTGGATCATATTTTCTATTCCGCTATTTAATCAAAAACCTTTGGGGATCAGTTAAATTGGGGGATAGTCTGTGTTGGTACGTGTGAGAGAGATCCACCTTTCCAAGTTGTTGGGGTTCATCTCATACTTCTGAAGGTTTGAGGGTGCTGCCTGTTCCATACTCCCCCTACTCCTAGCCTTTTAGGGGTACAAACAATAGTAATTGGGGCCTAGTGTGGTTGTGTACGTGTGATATACATACACTTTTTTTGGATCATATTTTCTATTCCGCTATTTAATCAAAAACCTTTGGGGATCAGTTAAATTGGGGGATAGTCTGTGTTGGTACGTGTGAGAGAGATCCACCTTTCCAAGTTTTTGGGGTTCATCTCATACTTCTGAAGATTTGAGGGTGCTGCCTGTTCCATACCCCCCCTACTCCTCATCTAGCCTTTTAGGGGTACAAACAATAGTAATTGGGGCCTAGTGTGGTTGTGTACGTGTGATATACATACACTTTTTTTGGATCATATTTTCTATTCCGCTATTTAATCAAAAACCTTTGGGGATCAGTTAAATTGGGGGATAGTCTGTGTTGGTACGTGTGAGAGAGATCCACCTTTCCAAGTTTTTGGGGTTCATCTCATACTTCTGAAGATTTGAGGGTGCTGCCTGTTCCATACCCCCCCTACTCCTCATCTAGCCTTTTAGGGGTACAAACAATAGTAATTGGGGCCTAGTGTGGTTGTGTACGTGTGATATACATACACTTTTTTTGGATCATATTTTCTATTCCGCTATTTAATCAAAAACCTTTGGGGATCAGTTAAATTGGGGGATAGTCTGTGTTGGTACGTGTGAGAGAGATCCACCTTTCCAAGTTGTTGGGGTTCATCTCATACTTCTGAAGGTTTGAGGGTGCTGCCTGTTCCATACCCCCCCTACTCCTCATCTAGCCTTTTAGGGGTACAAACAATAGTAATTGGGGCCTAGTGTGGTTGTGTACGTGTGATATACATACACTTTTTTTGGATCATATTTTCTATTCCGCTATTTAATCAAAAACCTTTGGGGATCAGTTAAATTGGGGGATAGTCTGTGTTGGTACGTGTGAGAGAGATCCACCTTTCCAAGTTGTTGGGGTTCATCTCATACTTCTGAAGGTTTGAGGGTGCTGCCTGTTCCATACTCCCCCTACTCCTCATCTAGCCTTTTAGGGGTACAAACAATAGTAATTGGGGCCCAGTGTGGTTGTGTACGTGTGATATACATACACTTTTTTTGGATCATATTTTCTATTCCGCTATTTAATCAAAAACCTTTGGGGATCAGTTAAATTGGGGGATAGTCTGTGTTGGTACGTGTGAGAGAGATCCACCTTTCCAAGTTGTTGGGGTTCATCTCATACTTCTGAAGGTTTGAGGGTGCTGCCTGTTCCATACTCCCCCTACTCCTCATCTAGCCTTTTAGGGGTACAAACAATAGTAATTGGGGCCCAGTGTGGTTGTGTACGTGTGATATACATACACTTTTTTTGGATCATATTTTCTATTCCGCTATTTAATCAAAAACCTTTGGGGATCAGTTAAATTGGGGGATAGTCTGTGTTGGTACGTGTGAGAGAGATCCACCTTTCCAAGTTGTTGGGGTTCATCTCATACTTCTGAAGGTTTGAGGGTGCTGCCTGTTCCATACTCCCCCTACTCCTAGCCTTTTAGGGGTACAAACAATAGTAATTGGGGCCTAGTGTGGTTGTGTACGTGTGATATACATACACTTTTTTTGGATCATATTTTCTATTCCGCTATTTAATCAAAAACCTTTGGGGATCAGTTAAATTGGGGGATAGTCTGTGTTGGTACGTGTGAGAGAGATCCACCTTTCCAAGTTGTTGGGGTTCATCTCATACTTCTGAAGGTTTGAGGGTGCTGCCTGTTCCATACCCCCCCTACTCCTCATCTAGCCTTTTAGGGGTACAAACAATAGTAATTGGGGCCTAGTGTGGTTGTGTACGTGTGATATACATACACTTTTTTTGGATCATATTTTCTATTCCGCTATTTAATCAAAAACCTTTGGGGATCAGTTAAATTGGGGGATAGTCTGTGTTGGTACGTGTGAGAGAGATCCACCTTTCCAAGTTGTTGGGGTTCATCTCATACTTCTGAAGGTTTGAGGGTGCTGCCTGTTCCATACTCCCCCTACTCCTCATCTAGCCTTTTAGGGGTACAAACAATAGTAATTGGGGCCTAGTGTGGTTGTGTACGTGTGATATACATACACTTTTTTTGGATCATATTTTCTATTCCGCTATTTAATCAAAAACCTTTGGGGATCAGTTAAATTGGGGGATAGTCTGTGTTGGTACGTGTGAGAGAGATCCACCTTTCCAAGTTGTTGGGGTTCATCTCATACTTCTGAAGGTTTGAGGGTGCTGCCTGTTCCATACCCCCCCTACTCCTCATCTAGCCTTTTAGGGGTACAAACAATAGTAATTGGGGCCTAGTGTGGTTGTGTACGTGTGATATACATACACTTTTTTTGGATCATATTTTCTATTCCGCTATTTAATCAAAAACCTTTGGGGATCAGTTAAATTGGGGGATAGTCTGTGTTGGTACGTGTGAGAGAGATCCACCTTTCCAAGTTTTTGGGGTTCATCTCATACTTCTGAAGATTTGAGGGTGCTGCATGTTCCATACTCCTCTTCCTCATCCTCCCTTTAGGGTAGGAAAAAATTTAATCGGGCCTAGTCTGTGTTTGTACGTGTGAGATACACAGTTTTTTATCCTATTCCGCTATTCAATACACACCCTTTTGGTGTAAAAAACATTAAATTGCGGCATAGTTTGCATATTTGACATTTGCATATATTGTGCCTTGTTGCGCTGTTTTGGGTACTCCACCAACATGGCCAGTGGCAATGACGCCATTCTCAGCTTAACTATCCCACTTCTATGCCTCCTTGAAAAAACAATTTGGGCGATGATGGAAGAGGATGTGGCACAGGATGAGGAGGAGGAGGAGGAGGATGAAGAGGTAACATTTCAAAGGCTTTCAGGGCAGTCATTCGCAAGGGGCTCCGAGGGTGGGTTCCTGCACACACAAACGCCAGGGACACAATTGTCCAGCAGGGGCACAGTTCTGGAGGATGAGGAGGATGAGGAGGAGGAGGAGCTGGAGGAGGAGATGGAACCATGTTCACAGCAGGGTGGCACCCAGGCCAGCACATGGCCATCACTGGTGCGTGGCTGGGGGGATACAGAGGACACGGACGATACACCTCCCACAGAGGACAGCCTTTCGTCGCCTCTGGGCAGCCTGGCACACATGAGCGATTACATGCTGCAGTGTCTCCACAACGACCGCCGAGTTGCCCACATTCTAACTTGTGCTGATTACTGGGTGGCCACGCTGCTGGATCCCCGTTACAAGGACAACGTACCGTCCTTAATTCACTCACTGGAGCGCGATCGCAAGATGCGCGAGTACAAGCGCACGCTGGTAGACGCCATGCTGCTGGCATTCCCATCTGACAGCGGGGCCACAGTGGAAGCACAAGGCAGAGGAGGAGGAGGTCGCCAACGCAACCAGGGCACCGCCAGCACCTCAGAAGGCAGGGTTAGCATGGCCGAAATGTGGAAAAGCTTTGTCAGCACGCCACAACAAACAGCAGCACCAGCAGCTCAGATGGAACGTCTTAGCAGGAGGCAGCATTTTACCAACATGGTGGAGCAGTATGTGTGCACACGCCTACATGTAGTGAATGACGGGTCTGCCCCCTTCAACTTCTGGGTCTCCAAATTGGGCACATGGCCTGAGCTTGCCCTTTACGCCTTGGAGGTGCTGGCGTGCCCTGCAGCCAGTGTATTATCTGAACGGGTATTTAGCACGGCTGGGGGCGTTATAACAGACAAGCGCAGCCGCCTGTCCAGAGACAATGTGGACAAGCTCACGTTCATTAAAATGAACCAGGCATGGATCCCACGGGACTTTTCCGTACCTTATGCAGAATAGCAATGGATACCGACCTTACCCACCCATTGTTCCATTTTTGCTCTTTCTCACTCTTTTGGGGTGTACCCTCATTTAAAATTTTTGAAAAGAAGCAGTGTTGGCTACCTCGTCCTCCTCCTCAGGGCCAGATTAATGTAGGGGCTATTGGAGCTGCAGCTCCAGGCCCCTACCTTTTATATAGGCCCCGGGTTGGCCATATTCACTGTTACCGCTCTTCTGTCACTTGTAAACACAGAAGTCTGGCTTCTATGCTCGCTTCCCCAGGCAGCACCCTCAGAACCTCCCCACACAGCGTGAAGGCCGGACAAGGAGGGACAGTTGGCGATGCATGGATGTGTTTATGGGCTTCAGAGACAGCATCCCATGTTGAATTAGGCATGCATGGCTGCACCCTTCCTCCTCTGGGTGCATGGCAAGGCACGGCCCTTAAGGCCCTTCAAAATCCTCAGCACCAAGCCCATGATGCTGTTAATCCGGCCCTGGTCCTCCTCCACCGCCGCTTCCACCTACACCGCCCATAGGTGTGCGCAGCCTATTGCATTAAGGTGTGCACCCCAAAGTTGAAATACACATGCATGTGTTTGCCAGCAGGGAGAGTAATGTATCGGGGCCATGTACCTGTAGGCAAGGAGAAATAGAGCAGAGCAGGTCCCAGGGAGATCTTTCCCATCTCCTCACTGGCAATGCTATGTGCCCTAGGTGATTAGGGTGTGCCCAGGCACACCCAGCACACCCTGTGCGCACGCCTATGTCACCGCCACATCCACCACCACCTCAACCTCCCTCCTACTCCATATGGGCCTCGTCCTTCAGAGATGAAGAAGAACATTGTTTTATTTTTCTGTTTTTTTTTGTTGTTTTAAGTTATTTCCCTATCCACATTTGTTTGCAGAGCACTTGCCATGCTCTTAATTACGTTTTGCTGCCATTTGCAGCACTCTAGCCCTTTCCTTTGGTGTTTTAGAGCCATTTTAGTGCCTTAAAGTTCGGGTCCCCATTGACTTCAATGGGGTTCGGTGTCCGGGAAAAGTTCGGTAAAAGTCCGGGACACGGACCCGGACTTTTTTTTAAAGTTCGGCCGAACCCGTCGAACACGGACATCTAGGTGTCCGCTCAACCTTATTTATAAGTCCAAAGTTTCTCTGGTCTCTGTTATTCCTTTCTTATTCGTGTAAAGGAGTCCCAATCCATAAGCCATTTCCACCTTCTCCAGGTAAAAAACTAAAAAAAAAAAAAAAAAAAAAAAGCTAAAAAGGTAAAAGAAAAACCCCGATATAGTGTCGTATGTTCTATTCATCAATCAAACCTCCTAGTAATTCTAAATTCCCAATGGAATAAATACCAAAATAATATTCCTCAATCAACTAGTGTAGTCACATATACTCTTACCCTTCGATATCAAAAATTAGCCTTCTATATATACAACTGTGTGTTCCTTCTAGTTCTATATTATTCTCAGAGATATTCTTCCTCTCCCCCTCAAAAATGAGTGTAAAAAAAAAATATATATTTTTGTTTATTAGATTTTTTTGGGCTTTGTTAGGTTGCTAAGTAATAGGTAAATCTAGTTTTTCAGCTAGGTGGAGGTCGACCCAGTTTGGTTTTTGTAGGCATGCATTTGGTTTCTCCCTAAGCTCAGTAAGCTTGCTGTTCAGTAGTGGTCGTTACTCCACTGGCCATATTATGAGGGTTCCTGTTGGGCTAAGTTACGAATACTCAGCTTTCTTTTGTTCATCCCAGTAGGAGGTTTAAGCCACCATAAGGGGAAGAGTATAAATATTTGGGAAAGCCATGTGTTAGCTCTCTTGCCTCAGGCTGTGGTAGAGGTTGCTGATGGACTGCTGTGCTGCTAGGTCCAAGAACCTCATTAGGAAAACATCCAAGAAGTAGGACCGTACTCAAGGCATTGCCTTGAGTGCGGTCCTACTTCTTGGATGTTTTACTATTACGGATGACGGATCTGACCTGCACCAGGCTCAACATTACACCTGAGCGGCTTTCCTTTGTTTGACTTCAAGAACCTCATTGGGGCCTAGAATATCTTTTGGAGTGAAACTTCCCACAGCTAGCCCATGCAATTCAGCAGATGTGCAAGCTGCCATCTCTGAAGGATGTGCTGCTGGATCAATTGCTGTTTACCAGGGTCCTGGCTGTGGCAGAGCCAAGGAGTCCTACCTGCAACTACAGAAATAACTCTGAGACCTCACCTTTCAGGATCCAGTCTACTACTACTTCACTAGAAGGATTCTGAAAGTCTGGGTGGCTATCCCTTGGCCTTGTAAGTAAAAGACTGTTTTTTGATTGGGGTGACATTTGGTGCTACAAGAAGATAAGAGCTGTTGTAGTCTTATGGGGTACGAATTGCACAAAGACCCCTAATCTGGCCTTTCCCTTCAAGTCTCATTGGTCAAGGAGTGTTATTTTATGACAGTGAAGTTAAAACCTGTACTTATCGGGGTATTCCGTGCCCTACGCCCATCCCCTGTTACAAGTTTATTCAGAATTTGAACATGTAAACCAGGAAGTGCCATTTATCGGCTCTCCTCCCCTCACCCTATCAGAGTGTGTGGCAAGGAGAGCCGATCAGCTGCTCCTTCTCAAAGGGGAGCCTAGGAAAGGTAATCAGGGCACTGATCATCAGTGCCCTGATTACTGTAAAGTAAAAAAACAGTGCCCATAAGTCCCCCCCAAGCAATGCCCATCAGTGCCCACAGTGCCCACCATCAGTGCCCACAGTGCCCACAATCAGTGCCCATAGTGTTGTCAGTCAGTGCCTGCTCATCTGTGCTGCCCAGCAGTGTCCCTCAGTGCCATCCGTCAGTGCCCATCAGTGCTGTCCATCAGTGCTGATCAGTGCCGCCTATCAGTGCCCCCTCTCAGTGCCACCTTTCAGTGCCCATAAGTGCTGCCTATCAGTGCTCATCAGTGCCGCCTATCAGTGCCACCTATCAGTGCCCATCAGTGCGGCATATTAGTACCTCCTCACCACTGCGACCTCATCAGTGCCCATAAGTGTCACCTCATCAGTGCCCATAAGTGCCACCTCATCAGTGCCCATCAGTGCAGCCTATCAGTGCCACCTCATCAGCGCACATCAGTGAAGGAGAAAAATTACTTATTTTCAAAATTTACTCACAGATATTAAAAATAACTTTTTTTTTTCAAAATTTTTTTTGCAAGAAATAAAAAACCCAGCAGTGATTAAATACCACCGCAAGAAAGCTCCATTTGTGTGAAAAAAAAAATGATAAAAATGTCATATGGGTACAGTGTAGCACGACCACACAATTCTCATTCAAAGTGTGACAGCGCTGAAAGCTGGAAATTGGCCTGGGCAGGAAGGGGTGAAAGTGCACTGTATTGAAGTGGTTAAGCCACATTAAACTCCCCAAAAAAGAGCTTAATGTCCCTAGTTTTCTGTGTGGGGGACCAAAATTCACGAAACTTCTGGGATAGGTTTGGGAAGTGTAGAACTTAAGATGTGCAAAGTTTCAAGGCAATTGATTAAGGTTTAGGCACATTATGGTACGTTGAGCTCTTTTTACATTAAGCTGTTCACATTAAATGATTTAGGATTGTAAAATATAGCTTAGTGTGAATAACTTTTGGTGTGATTTACCAAATGATGTGAAATTTTCAGAATATGTTAGCTTACAAAGAGTCTTGTATTGTGTGTAATTTGGGGGAAATTGGTTAACATCTAAGCTCTTTTTTGTACATTAAGCCACATTAGGCTCCTTAAGAAAAAAGCTTAACGTCCCTAGTTTTCCTTGTGAGCGACCAAAACCCATGAAACTTCCAGGATAGGTTTGGGAAGTGTAGAACGTAGTCTGTGCAAAGTTTAAAGACGATTGATTGAGGTTTAGGCACATTATGGTACGTTTTTTTTTTTTTGGTACGTTTAGCTCTTTTTACATTAAGCTGTTCAGATTAAATGTTTTAGGATTGTAAACAAATAGCTTAATGTGAATAACTTTTGGTGTTATTTACCAAATGAGCTGAAAAATGTTGTCCCTAATTTGCCTCGTGTAAGACCAAAATACATGAAACTTCAAGGATAGATTAGGGAAGTTAAAAACTTAGGCTGTGCAAGGTTTCAAGACAATTGAATGAGGTTTAGGCACATTATGGTACGTTTAGCTCTTTTTACATTAAGCTGTTCACATTAAATGTTTTAGGATTGCAAAAAAATAGCTTAAAGCGGAGTTCCGGGCACAGAAACATTTTTTCAATGAACATACCCCCGGGACAGTCAGGGCTAGTACATTCCACAATGGCTAGCCTCTGATGTGTCCCGGTTCGCACTTACCTGCAAGAAGAAATACTCACTTATAAAATTTCTTCTACAGCGTTGCCATCTCTGTTGTGGGCAGCTGAAGCCAGCGCGATCCTCTTCTGCGTCCTCTTCCACGTCTTCTTCTCCCAGAATGCGCCTTCACCGGCCCCTCTCGTCACTTCCGGTGCGGCGCCGCATTCCTACACAGCTTCTGGGGGCGTCGCACCGGAAGTGACGAGCGGGGCCGGTGCCGTCGCATTGATTCCTGGGAGCGATGACGTTCAGCTCCCAGGAATCATTGCAAACCGGAAGAGACGGCGCGGGCCGAGGCCACAAAGGGAGGAAGTGGAAAATAGGTGAGTATTTCTTTCTACAATTAAGTAAAAAAAAAAAATAATCCTAACTATCCAATTCCTTTTTTAGGTGAAGCAAAGCAAGCGGATGGCCACAAAATCGATTAGGTCGATTTTGTGCCCGGAACTTCGCTTTAATGTGAATAACTTTTGATGTGATTTACCAAATGATCAGAAATTTTCAGAAGAAGTTGACATAGACAGAGTATTCTCTAGTGTGAAGTTTGGGGGGAAATTGGTTAACATCTAGGCTCTTTTTTGTTTGCTAAGCCACATTAAGCTCCCCAAAAAAAGAGCTTATTGTCCCTAGTTTTCCTTGTTGGCGACCACAACCCATGGAACTTCCAGCATAGGTTTGGGAAGTTAAAACTTAGGCTGTGCAAAGTTTCAAGACAATTGGTTGAGGTTTAGGTACATTATGGCACGTTAAGCTCTTTTTACATTAAGGAAGGCAAAGACCCAGCATCCTGTACTAGTTACAGACCAATTTCATTGTTAAACACGGATCTGAAAATATTCACAAAAATTATAGCTACCAGAATCCAAAATCATATAACAAAGCTGGTGGATTTAGATCAAGTAGGATTCACACCAACAAGAGAAGCTCGCGATAATACAATAAAAGTATTAAATTTGCTGTATGTAGCCCAATTAAAACAGACAAAAAGTATATTTTTAAGCACAGATGCTGAAAAAGCTTTTGATAGAGTAAGTTGGAGGTTCATGATGGCGGTGGTGAGATATGTGGGCATGGGCGAGACTGTGGTGAACTGGATAATGCGGATCTACTCGGTCCCGTCGGCAAAGGTGAGAGTGAACAGCATGTTGTCGGAAGATATTACGATTCAGAATGGGACTAGACAGGGGTGTCCCCTTTCACCCCTGCTCTTTATCCTGACGTTAGAACCTTTTCTATGTAAAATAAGATTAAACCCAGATATTACAGGCATTAAAATTGGTCAAACACAACATAAGATAAGATATCGGCCTTTGCGGACGACATGCTGTTCACTCTCACCAACCCGGTTATCTCACTCCCAAATCTTTTAAGGGAATTTGCAGAGTATGGAGAATTGTCCAATCTCAAAATAAACCTAGAAAAGTCAGAAGCTATGGGGGTGGGCTTAGGACAAGAATTGCAGCAACAGCTAAGCTCAAACTTCAAACTAAAGTGGACAAGTAGAGCATTGAAATACTTGGGCATACAAATAATATCGAAATTCTCCCAGTTATACGATGAAAATTATCCGACACTGCTGAAATCTATACGAAGCCTCCTGCAAAAATGGGGTAAGGGACTGTTATCGTGGTGGGCTAGATATAATATTGTAAAAATGTCTATCCTACCAAAATTTTTGTATTTTTTCCAAACTTTACCAATAGCCATAACACAGAACTATTTTAAACAAATAGACAGTATACTGAAGGAATTTATATGGTCAGCTAAACATCCTAGATTGAGTAAAAGAGTAATGTCATTACGAAAAGAGGAAGGAGGATTGTCAGTACCAGACATGAGGAGGTATTACCAGACCATACACCTGAGTAGATTCGTGGACTGATGCCGACATAGAAATACAAAATTATGGCCAAATATGGAACAGGCACAATTTGAAATTCCACTAGAAAGAGCTCCGTTTTGTAGCCGTTCCCTGCCAGTCCCCATGAAAATACACCTGCTGATAGGCCTTACAATTAAGACATGTGCAAAAATTATTCAACAATATAAATTGACAAGAAAATACTCTGCCATATTTCCGGTCTTGAGTAACCCCAGATTTACCCCGGGTTTCCAGGATAAAAAATTTAGGGACTTGAGGGAAAAAGGATTATACCAGGTAGACCATTTCATGAAACAGGGGAGATGGATAACGGAGAAGGAGATGATGGATCCCCTGGGAGATTTCCGGCTGGATCGCTGGAGAGCGACCCAGCTTAGACACTTTCTGGGGACTCTACCAAAATGTGTGTACAAAAAGGGACATTACTACACCCCATATCTAAATTGTATTCATTGCTATGTGATAGCGGGGATAACAATCAACTAACATATATGAATGAATGGGAGAAAGAATTACATAAGTCCTTTTCGGAGGAAGAGAAGAGGCAGATATATCAGATGACACATTCAACATCCATTAATACTAAAAAACAAGAAACAAATTTTAAAATATTGTCGAGGTGGTACCAAACCCCAGTAAAAATGCATAAAATATCAGCAGCAAATACGGATAGATGTTGGAGGTGTGGAGAAGTCGAGGGGACATTAATCCATATTTTTTGGTCATGTCCCAAAATGGAAAAATTTTGGAAGCAGATCTATGAAACTACACAAAATTTGACTGAACATCAGTTGATAATGGATCCAGCACTCTTCCTTCTCCACAAAACTAATATCCCAAGAAATCAATATAAAAACTCAATAATACCCTATTTACTTAACGCAGCTAAAATGTGTATTCCCTTAAGGTGGAAAAAAAAGGAACCACCAGATCTGAATATGTGGATTAATAAGGTGGAAGAGGTTAATAAACTAGAAAATTTAGTATTAAATGCCAATCATAAAATAGACAAATATAAATTAATATGGAATAGATGGAACGAATATGTCATCTCGAGAAGGCAGAATCCTGTATGAAAGACTAGAGGAAAGATCATGCCTAGAAAGGAAGTCCCCAAGCCAGCCAGACCCCCCCCCCCTTTCTTTTCCTCTTTTTATTTATTTTTTTTTTATTTTTTTGTTTTGTTTTGTTTGTTTGTTTTGTTTAATGCTGTGTTATGGGAAGGGATAAATCAGAAGTTAGATTAAAAAAAGGGCCTAAGTAAACCTGATACTTGGGGAAAACTTGGGCTATGAATTTAGTACAATGACAATGTAATTTATTCCCAATATGGGAACTTCTGCCACATTGTAAATAATGACGGACACCATGAATGTATGTAAAAGTTTAATGGATAACTGATAAATAAATAAAAATGTAGTAAAAAAAAAAAGAAGAAGTTGACATAGACAGAGTATTCTCTAGTGTGAAGTTTGGGGGGGAAATTGGTTAACATCTAGGCTCTTTTTTGTTTGCTAAGCCACATTAAGCTCCCCAAAAAAAGAGCTTATTGTCTCTAGTTTTCCTTGTGGGCGACCACAACCCATGGAACTTCCAGCATAGGTTTGGGAAGTTAAAACTTAGGCTGTGCAAAGTTTCAAGACAATTGGTTGAGGTTTAAGGTACATTATGGTACGTTAAGCTCTTTTTACATTAAGCTGTTTAAATTAAATGTTTTAGGATTGCAAAAAAATAGCTTAATGCGAATAACTTTTGATGTGATTTACCAAATGATCAGAAATTTTCAGAAGAAGTTGACTTAAACAGAGTCTTCTCTTGTTTGGGGGTAAATTGGTTAACATCTAGGCTCTTTTTTGTACGTTAAGCCACATTAAGCTCCCCAAAAAAAAGAGCTTAATGTCGCTAGTTTTCCTTACGGGCGACCAAAACCCATGAAACTTCCAAGATAGGTTTGGGAAGTTAAAAACTTAGGCTGTGCAAAGTTTCAAGACAATTGAATGAGGTTTAGTTACATTATGGTACGTTATGCTCTTTTTACATTAAGCTGTTCACATTAAAGGTTTTAGGATTGTAAACAAATAGCTTAATGTGAATAACTTTTGGTGTGATTTACCAAAATGAGCTGAGATTTTGTCCCTAGTTTGCCTAGTGTAAGACCAAAATATATGAAACTTCTAGGATAGATTAGTAAAGTTAAAAACTTAGGCTATGCAAAGTTTCAGGGCAATTGATTAAGGCTTAGGCACTTTATTACACATTAAGCTACA